>NC_068421.1:37431026-37576026 GCF_023373465.1 Oncorhynchus keta
GGTGAACAAAAGTGATTTACGTACTGGCCTTAGCTGAAGTACTAAAGGGCACCCTATTCCCTATATTGTGCACTACTTTTTCTCCGGTCACAAGTAATGCATCATATAGGAAATAGGGCTCCATTTGTTATACTGTTATACTCTTCTACAGTTGACTTCCTTTGTTATTGCCTTTCTGTCTGTGTGGCTAAAGCCTAATGAGTAGGAGGTTTGGTGAAGTGTTACGAATGGAGTCCCTATGAGATGTCTTCCTCCTCAGGTCTTGCTGGTATCTGGGTCCAGGCTTTCTGATTATCATGTTGTTGTATCATACTGTATGGACTTTGTCAAGCATGTGAACCACTGCATGAATACATAAGTAAATGACCGAATGAGTGTGAGTAAATCAATGAGGAATGATTCATTTCTTCATTCATCTGCAGATATACTGATTTATTTGAATTAAACTAAAATTCCTTTATCTGTATGTGCTGTCGAATATACAGTGTACTCGCGCCTGCTGAATATGAAGGGTCAACTCTTTTTTTTACTGCTACTGCAGTGGGATTAATTGCTCTATTCTGGCCCCTGCCAGATGATTTCGGACAGCAGGTTTTATTACACCAATAAATGAAAGGAGATCGAAATCAATTAAATGGAATGATTTAATTAACGTCTCTTTGTGTGGCATCAGCGTGAGATAGACTGATAAAAAAATAGAGAGAAAGAGGAAAAGTTTGTGTGTGTGTGTGTGTGTGTGTGTGTGTGTGTGTGTGTGTGTGTGTGTGTGTGTGTGTGTGTGCGTGCGTGCGTGCGTGCGTGCGTGCGTGAGTAAAATCACTGGGGAAGCCAATACATTTTTATTTTGAGTTGTGATAATTGCGTTGTTTGCTCTATATCCTAAGGCTGACACAATAAGAAGACACAATGGCAGAATAAAATAAAGCACACATTTGTTTGATTACAAAACCGGAAAACAACATCTGTCCGATGAAGTCCACAAAGCATATTGCAAGTAACAAACAGTTACATGACCTACAGCATAGTCAAGCAAGTTAATGTTTCCTACATTTTCGGACTACTAAACAACCATTGATTTAGAACCACAGAGAGTTAAAACAGGCTCTGCCTCCACTATTCCAGCACCATTTCAACATGTTATCAGCTAATCACCTATGCTTTGGCTAATACAGTGACAACTAAAAGATACCAAAAATAATTTAGTCCAATCAACGTAAGCTAAATATGATGTGTCCGCTACATGTTGACTCACCCAATGCCATCCTCCTCTTTCATGTTCTCTAAACGGTCTATGTCATACAGTACACACGCTACAATACTTGCTGCAAGCCTAACTTCCTTTCATGGGCAACGATACACCAGGCTAGCTAGTTAACATTAATATACTAGATCTAGCAACATTTTGAACTTTCATTCCATCAAGCGAGGGGCAATATGGTTGGATCAGAATCACCGTTATAATCATTGGCAAGTACAGAGAATTAAGTAACACCACAAGTCCAAATTCCTATTTCCATCAATGGGATAATTTAGGAAAGGGCTAATTTCAGCTAGCTAGCCAACCACCAGAGGACAACAACACAATGAGATGAAACAATACCCCCCAAATTCTGTAAATAATGAAGTTTGGCTTAACCTAATCCAAACTGGCTTTTTGGTGCCCCACGAACATTCACAGCTGAGCTCACTCAATTTAGCTCAATTCTGATTGGCTAATATTATTATATTTTTTAGCAAAGGAGGCCAAATGCTCGCTGGCTTCCCTTGCATTCAATGCTATGGGCAGTAACAATGTCATACTCTTTCTGACCAGATAGCATCAGATAGATACGGTGCACATACTGAGACAGGGGCGCTGTTTCGTTTGCTCGGATGCTTTCTCCGGTTCAATACAGTACATTCAGCCTGTTACGAACTGAAGGAAATGTATGAAACGCAGAGAGACGAAAGATAAATGATTGTGTATGTTTTTCTTCTCCTTTTCTTGGTAAATATTTTGGGGAAGCCTGGCTTCCCTTGGCATCCATGAATACATGCCACCGTCCAGTACCCCTTGCTAGCAGCACCAGGAAGAGAACATGACTCATTCTCCATCCTCTATTTTTCCTCGATTCGACCACTAAGTACACTGAAACTGTCATAGATTACCTGACATGGGGTGCCTATTCATCCATTCGTTCTGTCCTTCCGTTCTTGTGCTGACTTTGGCTAAGGCTGCTGGCTAGCTAGCCTAGCTAGGCAAATCCCTGCATTATCTGTACTGAACCATCAGCAGGACAGGACCCCTCATGGCTCGGCCACGCAACACCCAGCAAGCTGAGGCCCTGTGAATGAATCCTCCAGCTGACGTAATTAATATGGGTAATTGGTCAAAATCAGGATTATTTTATAAAAGGACCTGTACGAGCAGCCGTAAACAACGATAATCTCAACAGCCCAGAGAGGCTATTGCCTTTGACTGGATGAGCTGCCTCTCAGGGAAAGAGCCGTGCTCAGCTGAGCTCACAGATATCCGATACTGCAGCTTTTAAGACGTAATAAACAACCTGCCTAATTAGCCCGTTACTCATTATTGAGCTGCTGCCGAGTAGACAATCTATTCCTGGAATTAGGAAGTTAAACAGAACAGAATAAGAGAAACCAGAAACTCTGTTTGTTCACGATATAGGTTGAAGATAAGATACTGTTCATATTGCATCATCTTACTGTAGTCCATATCCTTCCTCACCCCGTTTCTCGCCGAAAGGTGGGGCTTGCATCGGTGTGTTCACAGGTGTTCAGGTAGAGCTGTTGTTCACTCCTCTATGATGAAAACGCACGCAATCTTCCTCCCTGTCCTTCCCCCCCGCTCTTTCTCTCCCTCTCCCTCTCCCCCTCCCCCGTATCTATTAAATGCTAATCTTATGTGTCCAACCTATTACAGCTGTCTGACAAGTCTTTCATTTTAGGGCTTTCATCTAGACCTGCACTGTCAGAGACTCCAAAATAGTAATGGTGCCAGGAAGGGATAAAAGAGAACCTCCCAACCCACGCTATAAAATGTTGTTACGCAAACAGCAGATTAAACTGCCTCTGTAATGTGTGAATTAGGAAGGACTGCCTGTGCAGTCTGACGATCACTTAATTATTGATCATGCATAGAGATAGCCTGTGCTCCAATTGCCACCCTATTCCCTATACAGTGCACTAAACCATATGGGCCCTAGTCAAAAGAAGGGAACTATTATAGATAATAGGGTGCCTTTTGGAATGCATCCAGGATCTCCCAGCAGGATGCTAGCTAGCTCCCCTCAGCGCTGGGGACCCCTGATCCAATCTGTCACTTAATTGGTTGTTAATACCAATATGTGTTCCTATATTCCGATCATGGCCTCATACAGTCCACATTGTTCTGTCACGCTAGTTCAGGGTACCTCATCCTCCTTCAAATCATCATCATCTATAACACTCATGGCCTCTCACAATGACACGTGCTGTATAGAATCACATTCAAGCTTTGTTAATGAGACACGATACTGCTTGCATCATGGACTGACATGACATAATGTAGTGTAGAAATGATTAAGGGCAGATAACAGTGTAATTAATTAACAGCATTGACCATACATCTCTTCCATTCCCCCATCTTCATCCACCTTACCCCTTTCCCTCACACACACACACACATGCACACGCACACACCCCACTATTGTGTTTGGGGTACAAACGTCATAGAAAACACAGAGTGGCACCAGAGCTGTTCTCTCTCTCTGACTGAAATAATTAGCAGAAATAAATTAGGTGGATCTCTGCCTCAGTTAGGTTGCCAATGAGTGTTATTTTTCTCCCAGCTTCCACTGAAAATGTACAACAGCAGTAATTTCTCCTAGTGTTGATCTTTCTCACAGAGATGGACACATTCTCTTTCACATTATCCAAAGTCCTATTGTATTTCACTGGGATGGCAGGGATGGATTATTATAGCTCATGTCAGTCAAGCATCGAGGACATACTGGCAGGAGGAATCATCCCAAACTAGCTGCCATTCTGCCTACAGAGAAATAAATGATTCACTGTTAATTGTAGCAATTTGCATTGTGTGCCAGCCTCTGTCTGAACCAATTTACCCCTAAACTACCCCCTGGGCAACCAACTACCCCCTTGACAACCAACTACCCCCTTGAGCACCAACTACCCCCTTGATAACCAACTACCCCCTGGGCAACCAACTACCCCCTGGGCAACCAACTACCCCCTGGGCAACCAACTACCCCCTTGACAACCAACTACCCCCTTGATAACCAACTACCCCCTGGGCAACCAACTACCCCCTTGACAACCAACTACCCCCTTGATAACAAACTACCCCCTGGGCAACCAACTACCCCCTTGACAACCAACTACCCCCTGGGCAACCAACTACCCCCTGGGCAACCAACTACCCCCTTGACAACCAACTACCCCCTTGATAACCAACTACCCCCTTGATAACCAACTACCCCCTTGACAACCAACTACCCCCTTGATCACCAACTACCCCCTTGATAACCAACTACCCCCTGGGCAACCAACTACCCCCTTGACAACCAACTACCCCCTTGATCACCAACTACCCCCTTGATAACCAACTACCCCCTGGGCAACCTCAAATGACTGTACTCTCCACCTCCATGATGTTTGAGAGTGATATGACAGTTATTATTCCCATGATGCTCGCCTGGATTCAGTGGGCCTGATAAGTCCCGGTGTGACATGTACAATGGCTGGTAGAGTCATAACAATCAGTGTTCACTACTGAGTGTCTCACCACACCGTTAGTACTTACTGTCTGTTGAGTCAATTGGGAGTGAATGGGAGTGGGCCAGCCGACCATTCACACAGCTCATTTCTATTTAAATGCAGTTGCCGGGCGAACATGGCTGTACCTGGGGAATAGAAAAGAGAGAGGAAAGAGGAGAGATCAATAAAAGCGGAGCACAGAGAAGAGGAGGATGAACACTCGCTTTATCTCTCACATTGATGTTCTGTGAGTGTCACTGTGTTTGATGGTACAGTGTTCTTTTAGTGTTATTGTGTTGGCCCGCCTCTGTTCGCTGGATGCGGCCTGATTTGATTTGTCTGCCTCCTGTGTGGCTGTTTGTAGAGACGTGCCCAACACCATAAGAGGAGAGGAGAAGAGCTGTAAAAAAGACTCACATTCTCATTCTCCTTACTCACTCAGATGTTCTTTCTGTGCTGTCGAAATATAGACACTCAACGGGGCAAACTGAGCCCCCATAATTGCTGCTGGCTCTAATTTCACACATACACACACTATAGAGACGTAGTACTGAGACACACACACATGTATTCAGCCATCTCTCTCTCTGAGATCACTGTACTCCTTCTTTACTTTTCTCTCTCATATATATATATATATATACAAAAATACAGAAAATCACATTATATGATTTTTAAGTAAATCATTTGCAATTTATTGCATGCAATAAGTATTTGATACATCAGAAAAGCAGAACTTAATATTTGGTATAGAAACCTTTGTTTGCAATTACAGAGATCATACGTTTCCTGTAGTTCTTGACCAGGTTTGCACACACTGCAGCAGGGATTTTGGCCCACTCCTCCATACAGACCTTCTCCAGATCCTTCAGGTTTCGGGGCTGTCGCTGGGCAATACGGACTTTCAGCTCCCTCCAAAGATTTTCTATTGGGTTCAGGTCTGGAGACTGGCTAGGCCACTCCAGGACCTTGAGATGCTTCTTACGGAGCCACTCCTTAGTTGCCCTGGCTGTGTGTTTCGGGTCGTTTTTTATTTCTTCATTTTACCTTTATTTAACTAGGCAAGTCAGTTAAGAACAAATTCTTATTTTCAATGACGGCCTAGGAACAGTGAGTTAACTGCCTGTTCAGGGGCAGAACGACAGATTTGTACCTTGTCAGCTCAGGGATTTGAAATTGCAACCTTCCGGTTACTAGTCCAACGCTCTAACCACTAGGCTACCCTGCCGCTCCCGCCCCTCGTTGTCATGCTGGAAGACCCAGCCACGACCCATCTTCAATGCTCTTACTGAGGGAAGGAGGTTGTTGGCCAAGATCTTGCGATACATGGCCCCATCCATCCTCGCCTCAATACGGTGCAGTCGTCCTGTCCCCTTTGCAGAAAAGCATCCCCAAAGAATGTTTCCACCTCCATTTCACGGTTGGGATGATGTTCTTGGGGTTGTATTCATCCTTCCTCTTCCTCCAAACATGGCGAGTGGAGTTTAGACCAATAAGCTCTATTTTTGTCTCATCAGACCACATGACCATCTCCCATTCCTCCTCTGGATCATCCAGATGGTCATTGGCAAACTAGAGATGGGCCTGGACATGCGCTGGCTTGAGCAGGGGGACCTTGCATGCGCTGCAGGATTTTAATCCATCACGGCGTAGTGTGTTACTAATGGTTTTCTTTGAGACTGTGGTCCCAGCTCTCTTCAGGTCATTGACCAGGTCCTGCCGTGTAGTTCTGGGCTGATCCCTCACCTTCCTCATGATCATTGATGCCCCACGAGGTGAGATCTTGCATGGAGCCACAGACCAAGGGTGATTGACCGTCAACTTGAACTTCTTCCATTTTCTAATAATTGCGCCAACAGTTGTTGCCTTCTCACCAAGCTGCTTGCCTATTGTCATGTAGCCCATCCCAGCCTTGTGCAGGTCTACAATTTTATCCCTGATGTTCTTAAACGGTTGTCTGGTCTTGGCCATTGTGGAGAGGTTGGAGTCTGTTTGATTGAGTGTGTGGACAGGTGCCTTTTATACAGGTAACAAGTTCAAACAGGTGCAGTTAATACAGGTAATGAGTGGAGAACAGGATGGCTTCTTAAAGAAAAACTAACAGGTCTGTGAGAGCCAGAAATTCTTACTGCTTGGTAGGTGATCAAATACTTATTGCATGCAATAAAATGCTAATTAATTACTTAAAAATCATACAATGTGATTTTCTGGATTTTTGTTTTAGATTCCGTCTCTCACAGTTGAAGTGTACCTATGATAAAAATTACAGACCTCTACATGCTTTGTAAGTAGGAAAACCTGCAAAATATAAAAAATATAAAACTTTAAAAAAATAAAGGGAACACTTAAACAACACAATGTAACTCCAAATCAATCACACTTCTGTGAAATCAAACTGTCCACTTAGGAAGCAACACTGATTGACAATAAATTTCACATGCTGTTGTGCAAATGGAATAGACAACAGGTGGCATTTAGCAAGACACCCCCAATAAAGGAGTGGTTCTGCAGGTGGGGACCACAGACCACTTCTCAGTTCCTATGCTTCCTGGCTGATGTTTTGGTCACTTTTGAATGCTGGCTGTGCTTTCACTCTAGTGGTAGCATGAGACAGAGTCTACAACCCACACAAGTGGCTCAGGTAGTGCAGCTCATCCAGGATGGAACATCAATGCGAGATGTGGCAAGAAGGTTTGCTGTGTCTGTCAGCGTAGAGTCCAGAGCATGGAGGCGCTACCAGGAGACAGGCCAGTACATCAGGAGACGTGGAGGAGGCCGTAGGAGGGCAACAACCCAGCAGCAGGACCGCTACCTCTGCCATTGTGCAAGGAGGAGCAGGAGGAACACTGCCAGAGCCCTGCAAAATGACCTCCAGCAGGCCACGAATGTGCATGTATCTGCTCAAACGGTCAGAAACAGACTCCATGAGGGTGGTATGAGGGCCCGACGTCCACAGGTGGGGGTTGTGCTTACAGCCCAACACCGTGCAGGACGTTTGGCATTTGCCAGAGAACACCAAGATTGGCAAATTCGCCACTGGCGCCCTGTACTCTTCACAGATGAAAGCAGGTTCACACTGAGCACATGTGACAGACGTGACAGTCTGGAGATGCCGTGGAGAACGTTCTGCTGCCTGCAACATCCTCCAGCATGACTGGTTTGGCAGTGGGTCAGTCATGGTGTGGGGTGGTATTTCTTTGGGGGGCCGCACAGCCCTCCATGTGCCAGAGGTAGCCTGACTGCCATTAGGTACCGAGATGAGATCCTCAGACCCCTTGTGAGAACATATGCTGGTGCGGTTGGCCCTGGGTTCCTCCTAATGCAAGACAATGCTAGACCTCATGTGGCTGGAGTGTATCAGCAGTTCCTGCAAGAGGAAGGCATTGATGGACTGGCCCGCCCGTTCCCCAGACCTGAATCCAATTGAGCACATCTGGGACATCATGTCTCGCTCCATCCACCAACGCCACGTTGCACCACAGACTGTCCAGGAGTTGGCGGATGCTTTAGTCCAGGTCTGGGAGGAGATCCCTCAGGAGACCATTTGCCACCTCATCAGGAGCATGCCCAGGCGTTGTAGGGAGGTCATACAGGTACGTGGAGGCCACACACACTACTGAGCCTCATTTAGACTTGTTTTAAGGACATTTCATCAAAGTTGGATCAGCCTGTGGTGTGGTTTTCCACTTTAATTTTGAGTGTGACTCCAAATCCAGACCTCCATGGGTTGATAAATTTGATTTCCATTGATCATTTTTGTGTGATTTTGTTGTCAGCACATTCAACTATGTAGAGAAAAAAGTATTCAATAAGAATATTTCATTCATTCAGATCTAGGATGTGTTATTTTAGTGTTCCCTTTATTTTTTGGAGCAGTGTGTATATATATGGGGATGAGTGCTGCATCCTGCCTATGGATTAGCTTTCAGTGCATTTTTGATCTGTATTCCTCTCTCTTTCTTTATTAATGAAATGTGGCAAGAGAAAGAGACGGAGAGAAGTAGAAGAGAAGAGCGGGATTTAAAAAGGGACTCAGGAGGGAAGCATGAAGAGACAAAACCTCCTCCACTCCTTCTCTCATCTCCATCTTCCTCTGTCAACCAGAGCTCAGTAGTCAATAGAAGGCGATCCCGTCAAAGAGCATGTTTTAACCAGATTGACACATGCACAGCCGTGGAAAGTAGGGGTGCAGAGTGGGGAGAAATGACCCCTCCCCCAATCAGCACCCCCCACCCCACCCCAAAACATTTTCCTTTCGGCCATGGAAACAGGAAGCTGTGCTACTTGTTCAACTGTTACTTGCTCAACCGTGTGGCCTTTCGAGATGGTGGTGTCTGGTGCTGGGGAGTCCGGTTGAGTGGGTGTTGTATGTAGACAGAGGGGAAATACAACAAGGGGAGAGAACCCACAGTCAATGCTGCTGTTGTATTATATACTACTGCATGTCCAAGACATTATCCACTTTAAAAACAGTAAATACGGTCATACTTAACATAGCACATTCAAGTATATGCTGTTACTGTTCTATCCTGATGTGTACATATCATTTTATTACTTGATTTATTACTCCTATGCGGCTTAGTTGCTAGAGAATGGCACTGTCGGGGTTGTGGGTTTGATTCCTGCTGTGGCCACCTATACGGAAATGTGTGCTAGTCTCTTTGGATAAAAGCACTGCTAAATTGCATACAGAAACAGTGCCTTCAGAAAGTATTCATAACCCTTGAGTTGCTCCACAGAATTTAAAGTGGATTAAATATATATGTTTTCTCTCGCCAATCTACACACATTACCCCATAATGACAAAGTGAAAACATGTTTTTAGAAATGTTTGGAAATTTATTAAAAATGAAATGCAGAAATATCTCATTTACATAAGTATATTCACACCCCTGACTTTGTAGAAGCACCTTTGGCAGAGATTACAGCTTTGAGTCTTTTCTGAATAAGACTCTTAAGAGCTTTCCACACCTGGATTGTGCAATATAAGCACATTATTATTTTTAAAATTCTTCAAGCTTTATCTAATTGGTTGTTTATCATTGCTAGACAACCATTTCAGGACTTGCCATAGATTTCCAAGTAGATTTAAATCAAAACTGCAACTCTGCCACTCAGGAACATTCACTGTCATCTTGGTAAGCAAGATTTGGCCTTGTGTTTTCAGTTATTGTCCTGCTGAAAGGTGAATTCATCTCAGTGTCTGCTGGAAAGCAGACTGAACCAGGTTTTCCTATAGGATTTTGCATGTGCTTAGCTCCATTCCGTTTCTTTTTATCCTGAAAAACTACCCAGTCCTTAACGATTACCAGCATACCCATAACATGATGCATCCACCATTATGCTTGAAAATATGGACAGTGGTATTGTATTGGATTTGCCCCATACATAACACTTTGAATTCAGGACAAAACGTGAATTGCTTTGCCACATTTTTTACATTTATGTATTCTTATTTTTTGGCAAATGTTGTTGCAGTAATACCTTAGTGCATTGTTGCAAACAGGATGCATGTTATGGAATATTTTTATTATGTACAGGCTGCCTTCTCTTTACTGTCATTTAGGTTAGTATTGTGGAGTACTACAATGTTGTTGATCCATCCTCAGTTTTCTCAAATCACAGCCACTAAACAAACTCTGTAACTGTTTTAAAGTCACCATTGGCCTCATGGTGAAATCCCTGAGCGATTTCCTTCCTCTCCGGCAACTGAGTTAGGAAGGATTCCTGTATCTTTGTAGTGACAGGGTGTATTGATACACCATCCAAAGTGTAATGAATAACTTCACCATGCTCAAAAGAATATTCAATGTCTTTTCTGGGGGTATTTTTACCCATCTAGGTGCCCTTTGCGAGACATTGGAAACCCTCCCAGGTTTTTGTGGTTGAATCCGTGTTTGAAATTCACAGAGATGAGGTAGTCATTCAAAAATCAGGTTAAACACTATTATTGCACACCGAGTCCATGTAACTTATTATGTGACTTATTTAGGCTTGCCATATCAAATGGGTTGAATACTTATTTCAGCTTTTCATTTGTAATTCATTTGTAAACATTTCTAGGGTGTGAATACTTTCTGAAGGCACTGTATATTATTATATGAGACTCAGTGAGAGTCTGCTGGCTGGTGTTGAGGGCATGTTGCTCTTGTCTGTACTGTCCCAGTCTGCAGTGAGATGATAGACAATGTGTCATTGAGTCTCATTATCCCAGAAATTACCATTTCTATTCCCCACATCCATCTATTCCCCACATCCATTGCAGGTACATATTGAGTTAAGCGTTGTTCATGTGGACCAAAGGCTATTCAAGTTTTAGCCTCACAGAGGATGGTGGTCGGTGGGATACAGGCAGCTGTATACTGCACCCTTAGTTGCCGCTTGATTCTAATCCCCCTTAAGGATGCACTCACCTATTAGCTAGTTGGTTTTGGCAAACAGGTCCTGGGTAAACAGATCTCTTAAATCCAGCTTAGCTCATCTCCAGTGGCTGGAGGTTTAAGAATGTCATTCTATGCTCCAATACTCATTGATGGGGATATAGAAGTGAATGGTTCATGACTGAGCACAACACAACAAAGTTATGGGGCTCTATTGTTTCATTAGTTGGATCGCTCTCACACACACACACACACCACACACATGCACACACTTCTCATTGTCTTTTCTTCACACGGCCAGGAAGTGTTATCGATACTGGGTGCTGTCCATGGGCTGCCGCCATCCAGATGCAGCCATCAGCTGGTCACACAAACATTTACACATTTACATTTAAGTAATTTAGCAGACGCTCTTATCCAGAGCGACTTACAAATTGGTGCATTCAACCTTATGACATCCAGTGGAACAGCCACTTTACAATAGTGCATCTAAATCTTTTAAGGGGGGTGAGAAGGATTACTTTATCCTATCCTAGGTATTCCTTAAAGAGGTGGGGTTTCAGGTGTCTCCGGAAGGTGGTGATTGACTCCGCTGTCCTGGCGTCGTGGGGGAGTTTGTTCCACCATTGGGGGTCCAGAGCAGCGAACAGTTTTGACTGGGCTGAGCGGGAACTGTACTTCCTCAGTGGTAGGGAGGCGAGCAGGCCAGAGGTGGATGAACGCAGTGCCCTTGTTTGGGTGTAGGGCCTGATCAGAGCCTGGAGGTACTGAGGTGCCGTTCCCCTCACAGCTCCGTAGGCAAGCACCATGGTCTTGTAGCGGATGCGAGCTTCAACTGGAAGCCAGTGGAGAGAGCGGAGGAGCGGGGTGACGTGAGAGAACTTGGGAAGGTTGAACACCAGACGGGCTGCGGCGTTCTGGATGAGTTGTAGGGGTTTAATGGCACAGGCAGGGAGCCCAGCCAACAGCGAGTTGCAGTAATCCAGACGGGAGATGACAAGTGCCTGGATTAGGACCTGCGCCGCTTCCTGTGTGAGGCAGGGTCGTACTCTGCGGATGTTGTAGAGCATGAACCTACAGGAACGGGCCACCGCCTTGATGTTAGTTGAGAACGACAGGGTGTTGTCCAGGATCACGCCAAGGTTCTTAGCGCTCTGGGAGGAGGACACAATGGAGTTGTCAACCGTGATGGCGAGATCATGGAACGGGCAGTCCTTCCCCGGGAGGAAGAGCAGCTCCGTCTTGCCGAGGTTCAGCTTGAGGTGGTGATCCGTCATCCACACTGATATGTCTGCCAGACATGCAGAGATGCGATTCGCCACCTGGTCATCAGAAGGGGGAAAGGAGAAGATTAACACACACACACACACACACACACACACACACACACACACACACACACACACACACACACACACACACACACACACACACACACACACACACACACACACACACACACACACACACACACACACACACACACACACACACACACACACACACACACACACACACACACACACACACACACACACACACACACACACACACACACACACACACACACACACACACACACACACACACACACACACACACACACACACACACACACACACACACACACACACACACACACACACACACACACACACACACACACACACACACACACACACACACACACACACACACACACACACACACACACACACACACACACACACACACACACACACACACACACACACACACACACACACACACACACACACACACACACACACACACACACACACACACACACTTATTTGTGTCACTTAGGGCCCTCTTCCTCAGGTACGACCTTCCTCCTCTATTTGATTATAGGTCTGGCCATGAAACCTGCTCTCACCGCCCACTCAGCTTCTCTCTCTCTCGCCATTATGAGGCCCAGACCCTGCATACATATATCTAGTTATACTTGGAGCCATATGTGGTGTTTGTTTTTGCTATGGTAATAGCCTCATTTGATGCAGCGCTGTCTGGCGAGGGTGAGGAGGCCCTCCGAGCACCAGTCGCTAGGTCCTAAGTGGGAAGGCGACGCGTGCTACTGATTGGCTGACAGGTGGCAGCGAGCGGGGACGAGGCGAGATAGGCCTCTGTAATGAGGATTTAATCTGTTGATGATTCTGTCATCTCCCTGGGTAACTGTATCGGGCAGATGGGTAGACGTCACCTTGGCATGGCACTTTCAGTATGTGTGCGTGAGGCATTATACAGCGCATTCGGAAAGTATTCAGACCCCTTGACGTTTTCCACATTTTGTTACTTTACAGCCTTCTTCTAAAATGGATTAAATTGTTTTTTTTTCTCTCATCAATCTATATACAATACCCCATAATGACAAAACAAAATAGGTTTTTAGACATTTTTGCAAATGTACATTACCAGTCAAAAGCTTGGACACACCTACTCATTCAAGGGTTTTTCTTTATTTTTACTATTTTCTACATTGTAGAATAACTATGAAATAACACATATGGAATCATGTAGTAACCAAAAAAGTGTTAAACAAACATGTTTTCTATTTGAGATGCTTCAAAGTAGCCACCCTTTGCCTGGATGACAGCTTTGCACACCCTTGGCATTCTCTTAACTAGCTTCACCTGGAATGCTTTTCCAACAGTCTTGAAGGATTTCCCACATATTCTGAGCACTTGTTGGCTGCTTGTCCTTCACTCTGCGGTCCAACTCATCCCAAAACATCTCAATTAGGTTGAGGTCGGGTGTTTGGAGGCCAGGTCATCTGATGCAGCACTCCATCACTCTCCTTCTTGGTCAAATAGCCCTTAGACAGCCTGGAGGTGTGTTGGGTCATTGTCCTGTTGAAAAATAAATTATTGTCCCACTAAGCGCAAACCAGATGGGATCGCTGCAGAATGCTGTGGTAGCCATGCTGGTTAAATGTGCCTTGAATTCTAAACAAAATAAATACATTTTCTCCCGAGTGGCGCAGCGGTCTAAGGCACTGTATCTCAGTGCAAGAGGTGTCAGTACAGTCCCTGGTTCAAATCCAGGCTTTATCACATCCGGCTGTGATTGGGAGTCCCATAAGGCGGAGCACAATTGGCTCAGTGTCGTCCGGGGTTGGCAGTTATTGTAAATAATAGTTTGTTCTTAACTGACTTGCCTAATTAAATAAAGGTTAAATAAAACAATTAAACTGACAGTGTCCCCAGTGTAACGGATGTGAAACGGCTAGCTTAGTTAGCGGTGTGTGCTAAATAGCGTTTCAATCGGTTACGTCACTTGCTCTGAGACCTTGAAGTAGTAGTTCCCCTTGCTCTGCAAGGGCCGCGGCTTTTGTGGAGCGATAGGTAACGATGCTTCGTGGTTGACTGTTGTTGATGTGTGCAGAAGGTCCCTGGTTCGCGCCCGGGTATGGGTGAGGGGACGGTTTAAAATTATACTGTTACATTGATGCTGTTGACCCGGATTACTGGTTGCTGCGGAAAAAGGAGGAAGGTCAAAAGGGGGGTGAGTGTAACGGATGTGAAACGACTAGCTTAGTTAGCGGTGTGCGCTAAATAGCGTTTCAATCGGTTACGTCACTTGCTCTGAGACCTTGAAGTAGTAGTTCCCCTTGCTCTGCAAGGGCCGCGGCTTTTGTGGAGCGATGGGTAACGATGCTTCGAGGGTGACTGTTGTCGTTGTGTGCAGAAGGTCCCTGGTTCGCGCCCGGGTATGGGCGAGGGGACGGACGTAAAAGTTATTCTGTTACACCAGCAAAGCACCATCATACCTCCTCCTCCATGCTTCACGGTGGGAACCACACATGTGTTCACCAACTCTGCATCTTACAAAGACACGGCAGTTGGAACTAAAAATCTCAAATTTCAGACCAAAGGACAGATTTCCACCGGTCTAATGTCCATTGGTCGTGTTTCTTGGCCCACGCAAGTCTTGTCTTCTTATTGGTGTCCTTTAGTAGAGGTTTCTTTGCAGCAATTCGACCATGAAGGTCTGATTCACGCAATCTCTTCTGAACAGTTGCTGTTGAGATGTGTCTGTTACTTGAACTCTGTGAAGCAGATTGGGCTGCAATCTGAGGTGCAGTTAATTCTAATGAATTTATCCTCTGCAGCAGAGGGAACTCTGGGTCTTCCTTTCTTGTGACAGGCCTCATAAGAGCCAGTTTCATTATCGTGCTTGATGTCTTAATGTCACGACTTCCACCGAAGTTGTTCCCTCTCCTTGTTCGGGCAGCGGTCGACGTCAACGGCTTTCTAGCCGCCACTGATCCATGTTTCATTTTTCCTTTTGTTTGGTCTGTTTACACATCTGGTTCCCATCTCATAATTATGTTCCTTATTTAACCCTCTGGTTTCCCTTTCTGTTTTGTGCGTGATTGTCTTTCGTGTATTCCGGTGTGTTGTATTTTGAGTCCTGTTTTGTCCGTGTTTGGAACGGGATTATGTTACGTTTTGGATTGAGTAAATCAGTGATTGTTACTCTTATCTGTGTCCTGCGCCTGACTCCTTCGCTATCTTTTAAATAGACTCTGACACTTAAATTATTGATGCACTGTCATTTCTCTTTGGTTATTTGAGTTGCTCTTGTCATAATATTGACTTGGTATTTTACCAAATAGGGCCATCTTCTGGATACCACCCCTACCTTGTCACAACACAACTGATTGGCTCAAACGCCTGGTAACTCTAATGAACTCATCCCGTGCAGCAGAGGTGACTCTGGGTTTTCCTTTCTGTCACGGATCCCTCCGGAACTTTCATTACATACACCTGTCCCCTATTCCCACTGATTAGTACTTGTATAAGTGTGCCCTTTGGTTTCCATTGGGCTGTCCATTATTGTTACAATGTCCGTTGGTGCATGTGAGCACCTGTGCTGTGTGTTTTGGGCTTTCGTGCCATTGTGGATTGCGCAGATGATTACGGGTCCCGTATGTTAATCATTGTGCGCTTGTGTTATTTATTCAAGGTACTCCTTTTGTTTGGGTTTCTACCCTGTGTTTTTTATAGTGTTTGTTTGGTCTTCGTCCCTGTGCCTTTACACGGAACACCGTAATTTGTGGTATAATAAAAAAAAACTATTATGCATTCCTGCTCCTGTCTCCCGAATCTCATCATACCAACGAGCCAGTTTCATCATAGCGCTTGATGGTTTTTGAGACTGCAGTTGAAGAAAATGTCAAAGTTATTGATTTATTTTCATTGACTGACCTTCTTGTCTTGATGGAAAGTATTGATGGACTGTCCTTTCCCTTTGCTTACTTGAGCTGTTCCTGCCATAATATGGACTTAGACATATTTGGTAAAAGACCATCTTCTGTATACCGCCCCTACCTTGTCACAACACAATTGATTGGCTGAAACGCATTAAGAAGGAAATAAATTCAACAAATTCACTTTTAACAAGGCACACATGTTAATTGAAATGCATTCGAGGTGCATTCCAGGTGACTACCACATGAAGCTGGTTGAGAGAATGCCAAGAGTGTGTAAAGTTGACATCAAGGCAAAGAATGGCTACTTAGAAGAATCTCAAATCAAAAATATATTTTGATTTATTTAACACCTTTTTGGTTACTAAATGATTCCATATGTGTTATTTCATAGTTTGGATGTCTTCACTATTATTCTATATTGTAGAAAATAGTAAAAAATAATGAAAAACCCTTGAATGAGTAGGGGTGTCCAAACTTTTGACAGGTACTGTATTACAAATAAAAAAAATGAAATGTCACATTTACATAAGTATTCAGACCCTTTACTCAGAACTTTACTCAGAACTTTCAGATCTTTCCCTCGATCCTGACTACTCTCCCAGTCCCTGCTGCTGAAAAACATCCCCACAGCATGATGCTCCAACCACTATGCTTCACCATAGGGATGGTGCAAGGTTTCCTCCAGATGTGACACTTCATCGGACCAGAGAATCTTGTTTTTCATGGTCTGAGAGTCTTTAGCTGCCTTTTGGAAAACTCCATTCGGGCTGTCATGTGCCTTTTACTGAGGCTTCTGTCTTGGTGGTTCCAAACTTCTTCCATTTAAAAATTATGTAGGCCACTATGTTCTTGGGGACCTTCAATGCTGCAGAAATGTTTTGGTACCCTTCCCCAGATCTGTGCCTTGACACAATCCTGTCTCGGAGCTCTATTGACAATTCCTTCGACCTCATGGCTTGGGTTTTGCTCTGACATGCACTGTCAACTGTGGGACCTTACATAGACAGGTGTGTCATTTGGAAAACAACCATGATGTCTCAGTTCATCTCTACACCTCCTGCAGGTTCCCAGGGCTCAGGGCCAACACCATGGCATGGGAAGGAACACTTTACACACTGAGCCAGGCTGCCTTGACACAGCCAACAGAAACACATAGAGATTCCTCCGCTCTCTCCACTGGCTTCCAGTTGAAGCTCGCATCTGCTACAAGACCATGGAGCTTGCCTACGGAGCTGTGAGGGGAACGGCACCTCAGTACCTCCAGGCTCTGATCAGGCCCTACACCCAAACAAGGGCACTGCGTTCATCCACCTCTGGCCTGCTCGCCTCCCTACCACTGAGGAAGTACAGTTCCCGCTCAGCCCAGTCAAAACTGTTCGCTGCTCTGGCCCCCCAATGGTGGAACAAACTCCCCCACGACGCCAGGACAGCGGAGTCAATCACCACCTTCCGGAGACACCTGAAACCCCACCTCTTTAAGGAATACCTAGGATAGGATAAAGTAATCCTTCTCACCCCCCTTAAAAGATTTAGATGCACTATTGTAAAGTGGCTGTTCCACTGGATGTCATAAGGTGAATGCACCAATTTGTAAGTCGCTCTGGATAAGAGCGTCTGCTAAATGACTTAAATGTAATGTAATGTAATGTGTGTGCCTTTCCAAATCATGTCCAACCAATTTAATTTAGCACATATGGACTCCAGTCAAGTTGCAGAAACATCTCAAGGATGATCAATGGAAACAGGATGCACTTGAGCTCAATTTCGATTCTCATAGCAAAGGGTCTGAATACTTATGTATTATAAATTTGCAACCATTTCTAAAAACCTGTTTTTGCTTAGTCTTTATGGGGTATTGTGTGTAGATTAATGGGGATTTATTTTTATTTAATCAATTTTAGAATAAGACTGTAACATAAAGTGTGGAAAAAGTCAAGAGGCCTGAATACTTTCTGTGTGTGTGTGTGTGTGTGTGTGTGTGTGTGTGTGTGTGTGTGTGTGTGTGTGTGTGTGTGTGTGTGTGTGTGTGTGTGCCAATGAATGAGGCTGTTCGCTGAGCACTGCCTCATAAGGTCACAACTGTGGGGATGACGAAGACAAGGTCTCTTTAGCCCCACTTAACTAGGGTGATACACAATCATCTCCATTCTGCCTGGGAGATGCTCTGTTCATTTCCTCCCTATTCTCTCTCTCTCTGTCTCTCTCTCTCTCTCGCTCTGTCTTTTTTTCAAAGCTTTTTCTTTCCCTTTCTGTGTTTTCTTTCTTTTCTCCTTTATAAATGGTTCTGTCTTGGTTATTTCTTTTCATTCTCTGATTGTTACGGCTCCTCTTCTCTTCTCTATTGGATTCATTCCCTCAGGCTGTATCTCTCCCCTCTCTACTCATCTCTTCTCTTCTGCCTCTCTGTCCTAAGTGGATAAAGCTCTCTGCATGGTAATTTTCCCCTTAATTTGCCCTTTTTGCCTCTCTCTTTTCCAGTTATTCTGCCTGTTCTATGAGGCCTCCCAAAGTTCAAGTGTTCCTCGGGTCATGCATTGACTGCTGTTTTGAATAGCCCCCATCCTCCCCTCCATCGCTCCATCACTCTGACCTGCAGCACTGTAACGTAGTCTGTCGACCAGGCCTGGGCAAACGCCGTACCGGGGACCATATGCGGCCCACGACCTGATTCAGTACGGCCTGCGGAATCATGCTCAGATCACATAAAGAATTTGCGATAGTAAAGTTTTGAAAAACGTATCTGTTATTCAAATTAAACACACAATTAATTATCACTTTTGTGTAATGATTTAACTCTCACTGCTTGTGGGACATTTATTTTGAAGGCACATAAAAATAACTGCACGACGACAGACAGTAACTGACAGGCTGACACACATTTCGTCACAGTTACAAATAGTAGCCTAGAAATTGGGCAAAATCGAGTTTGTCAGAGAAAACGAAAGTAGGCAATGGATGTATGGTGTTCCAGCAAGTGGACATCGAATTATTTATTTGTTTAGGTATCAGGGGAAGTTGTGTGCAAAGACAGCACTTCCAAAGCTAACACTTCCAGACGAATCGTGCAGAGAAATATAGGAATGTCTTCTGAGCAGAGGGCAAGAGCATAGAAAGAGTTGCTTCCTCAGCAAACGACAGAATTGCGTGAGCTAGCTATGTACTGTCCCACAAAAGTCCTAAACATAGCAAACCATTCGCCGAGGGCGAATTAATTAAAGAATGTTTAATCGACTCTACAGCAATACTTTGCCCCGAAAAGAAAGAGCTGTTTGAAAATGTTTCCCTGTCCAGACGAACAGTGACACGACGTGTTGAGGACATCGCAGAGAATGTGGAACAACAGTTGAAAGACAAGGTAAAGCATTTCACCTGTTTCTCCTTGGCCCTGGATGAGAGCAGTGATGTACGTGACACGGCGCAGTTGATATTCTTACGAGGCATAACCCCAGACTTTGAAATGACAGAGGAGCACAACCACAGGGAAGGATTTATTGGAGGTTAATAAGTGTGTGGCAAAGCTGAGACTCAGTTTTGAGGAGCGACAGGTCATGGTGTGTGATTAGGTGAGACGTTGGTGGCAGCGCTGGGATCTTTGATAAGCGCAGGGTATTAGATGTTGTGGAAGGGAAGCTTAATTACAGCAATGCGTTCGGGTGGAGGATAGATGGTACTGAGAGATCCTCCGGCCGTGCAGGCTGGATGGCTCTTCTGTTTAGCAGCTTCTCACTAGCCAGAGGGCAGAATACAGCCCTGGTCAGAAGTAGTGACCTCTATAGGGAATAGAGTGCAATTTGATATTCAGTCACATACTCTAGGGAGAAAAGAGAGAGAGACACCGAAGTGTTGGGTTGTAAAGTTGACATAAGTGACATTGTAGCCCCCCTGTGTCACATAATCAGATCATCCTCCCCATCTCCCACCAGCCTCCCCAGCCTTAGAAGTGTCAGATGTGGCTCTGCATTTATGATAGCAATAAAGGGTTGTGTTGCTTGTCCTGTCTGATATATAGTAGATTATGTTAAATCTTTATGTCCCTAAATGGTTTATTGTGCCATCAAATGCATTCACACGTGATGTAATCTCATTGTAAATGGTTTACTGGAGAGCATATCCCGATGGCAAATGGTTTGAAAAACAATGGGAGACATCAGGTGGATGAGCAGTGTGCTGCTCAGCATTTGTATGTCATAGTGTGTGTGTTTGTACGTGAATACGTATTTGCATGTGTGTTCCTGAGTGTCTGCGTGTGCACACTGTATATGATTGTATGTGTCTGAGTGTTTATGCATGCACAGCTGGTTGGCTGGTTCCCAGAGCATCCCACTGTGTTTGAACCGGAGGTGGCTGTTCAGTAATGAAGCTGTTTGGTCTTGCCTGCAGGGTGGCGAGGGATGAGTGTGGTGCCTCAACGGTCCATGGCTGTTGTCACTGTAAACACCTGCAAAGAGAGAGGGGGGAGGATGGGAAGATGGGTAGGTGATGAGGAGAAGATCTATGATTGGCTAGGTGTTGCAGTAGTGTGAGATCTGAGGCTGTGTGAGATCTTGGCTGAACAACAGGACAGTATGTCTATGTGTTTCTGTTGGCTGTGTCAGATCCTGGCTGAACAACAGGACAGTATGTCTCTATGTGTTTCTGTTGGCTGTGTCAGTTCCTGGCTGAACAACAGGACAGTATGTCTCTATGTGTTTCTGTTGGCTGTGTGAGATCCTGGCTGAACAACAGGACAGTATGTCTCTATGTGTTTCTGTTGGCTGTGTCAAATCCTGGCTGAACAACAGGACAGTATGTCTCTATGTGTTTCTGTTGGCTGTGTGAGATCCTGGCTGAACAACAGGACAGTATGTCTATGTGTTTCTGTTGGCTGTGTCAGATCCTGGCTGAACAACAGGACAGTATGTCTCTATGTGTTTCTGTTGGCTGTGTCAGTTCCTGGCTGAACAACAGGACAGTATGTCTCTATGTGTTTCTGTTGGCTGTGTGAGATCCTGGCTGAACAACAGGACAGTATGTCTCTATGTGTTTCTGTTGGCTGTGTCAAATCCTGGCTGAACAACAGGACAGTATGTCTCTATGTGTTTCTGTTGGCTGTGTGAGATCCTGGCTGAACAACAGGACAGTATGTCTCTATGTGTTTCTGTTGGCTGTGTCAAATCCTGGCTGAACAACAGGACAGTATGTCTCTATGTGTTTCTGTTGGCTGTGTCAGATCCTGGCTGAACAACAGGACAGTATGTCTCTATGTGTTTATGTTGGCTGTGTCAGATCCTGGCTGAACAACAGGACAGTATGTCTCTATGTGTTTCTGTTGGCTGTGTGAGATCCTGGCTGAAAAACAGGACAGTATGTCTCTATGTGTTTCTGTTGGCTGTGTCAGATCCTGGCTGAACAACAGGACAGTATGTCTCTATGTGTTTCTGTTGGCTGTGTCAGATCCTGGCTGAACAACAGGACAGTATGTCTCTATGTGTTTCTGTTGGCTGTGTGAGATCCTGGCTGAACAACAGGACAGTATGTCTCTATGTGTTTCTGTTGGCTGTGTCAGATCCTGGCTGAACAACAGGACAGTATGTCTGTGTTTCTGTTGGCTGTGTGAGATCCTGGCTGAACAACAGGACAGTATGTCTCTATGTGTTTCTGTTGGCTGTGTCAGATCCTGGCTGAACAACAGGACAGTATGTCTATGTGTTTCTGTTGGCTGTGTGAGATCCTGGCTGAACAACAGGACAGTATGTCTCTATGTGTTTCTGTTGGCTGTGTGAGATCCTGGCTGAACAACAGGACAGTATGTCTCTATGTGTTTCTGTTGGCTGTGTCAGATCCTGGCTGAACAACAGGACAGTATGTCTATGTGTTTCTGTTGGCTGTGTGAGATCCTGGCTGAACAACAGGACAGTATGTCTCTATGTGTTTCTGTTGGCTGTGTCAGATCCTGGCTGAACAACAGGACAGTATGTCTATGTGTTTCTGTTGGCTGTGTGAGATCCTGGCTGAACAACAGGACAGTATGTCTCTATGTGTTTCTGTTGGCTGTGTCAGATCCTGGCTCAACAACAGGACAGTATGTCTCTATGTGTTTCTGTTGGCTGTGTCAGATCCTGGCTGAACAACAGAACAGTATGTCTCTATGTGTTTCTGTTGGCTGTGTCAGATCCTGGCTGAACAACAGAACAGTATGTCTCTATGTGTTTCTGTTGGCTGTGGCAGATCCTGGCTGAACAACAGGACAGTATGTCTCTATGTGTTTCTGTTGGCTGTGTCAGATCCTGGCTGAACAACAGGACAGTATGTCTCTATGTGTTTCTGTTGGCTGTGTCAGATCCTGGCTGAACAACAGGACAGTATGTCTCTATGTGTTTCTGTTGGCTGTGTCAGATCCTGGCTGAACAACAGGACAGTATGTCTCTATGTGTTTCTGTTGGCTGTGTCAAGGCAGCCTGGCTCACAGTGTGTAAAGTGTTCCTTCCCATGCCATGGTGTTGGCCCTGAGCCCTGGGAACCTGCAGGAGGTGTAGAGATGAACTAAGACATCATGGTTGTTTTCCAAATGGCACACTATTCCCTATATAGTACACTACTTTTGATCACAGCTCTATGGTCAAAGGTAGTGCACTAAATAGAGAATAGGGTTAAATCCCCTTGAATTGAATAGGGTGGCATTTGGGACACATGCCGTGAGTCATCCCAGGTGTTCCAATGCACTCTTATTACTACCCACCAACCCACTCACCCAAACAGTCAACCAAAGTCATTCACTGTCCCCACCCCGTATACATAAAGCATCTCAGAGGATAATAGTATTATGGACAGTTGGTACCTGATCCTATATCTGCCCCTTTTTGAATTGGGGCCCAGTGCTGGGCTCAGCGTGGAATCAGGTTCTTAGGTGATATACTGAGAGCCTGGCTCCAATCTACACGGACACTGATGCCAATTCCTTCCCAATTAATCATACTCACATTGTCCCATTCTGATCCGTTTCATCATATTACGACCGACTGTTATGTCATATCCCCTCCAGTTTATCACATTAGCAGTGACTGACTCCGGCTTCATGTCCTTCACATCTTCTCCATTTTGATGTACTGGAGCATGAATGTTGTCCAGCACGTCAGATCAGATTGACTCTCCACAAGTAAATGCACAAGTAAAACAGCATACTGCCACGATGTCCTCGTGAAACAACATACTGCCACGATGTCCTGGTAAAACAGCATACTGCCACGATGTCCTGGTAAAACAGCATACTGCCACGATGTCCTGGTAAAACAGCATACTGCTTCGACGTCCTCGTAAAACAACATACTGCCTCGACGTCCTCGTAAAACAACATGCTGCCACGACGTCCTCGTAAAACAACATACTGCCACAACGTCCTGGTAAAACAACATACTGCCACGACGTCCTAGTAAAACAACATACTGCCACGATAATTTTGAAAAACAGCATACTGCCTCGACGTCCTCATAAAACAACATACTGCCTCGACGTCCTCGTAAAACAACATACTGCTACGACATCCTGGTAAAACAACATACTGCCACGACGTCCTGGTAAAACAACATACTGCCACGATATCCTCCAAAAACAGCATACTGCCTCAATGTCCTCATAAAACAGCATACTGCCTCGATGTCCTCATAAAACAGCACACTGCCTCGATGTCGTCATAAAACAGCATACTGCCGCGACGTCCTCGTCAAACAACATACGGCCTCGACGTCCTCGCAAAACAACATGCTGCCTCGACGTCCTCGTAAAACAACATACTGCCTCGACGTCCTCGTAAAACAACATACTGCCTCGACGTCCTCGTAAAACAACATACTGCCTCGACGTCCTCGTAAAACAACATACTGCCTCGACGTCCTCGTAAAACAACATACTGCCTCGACGTCCTCGTAAAACAACATACTGCCTCGACGTCCTCGTAAAACAACATACTGCCTCGACGTCCTCGTAAAACAACATACTGCCTCGACGTCCTCGTAAAACAACATGCTGTCACATACATGTATGAGTGGTGGTTGTTGATCAGATTCACTTTCTACCTCATGCCCAGTGTTACACGTCACTGAGCTGTGATGGGAAGCAGTGAAGAGCAGCCACCACGGCAGTTGATCTCTGGCTGAGCCTCTATCAGAGCAGGAGTCATTATGGCTGACAGCAGGCCCTGATCCATCATGCCTCAGCCTGGTTTACTGAGGGGAGCTCTGGCTCTCTGGTGTTAACCCCGCGTGGCCCGTCCCCTGTTTGTTGAGTACTCAACCCTGTCAGTTAGGTCCCGCTCTGCATCCCGATGACCTCTCTTCTCTCTTCACTTCTCACTCACCCTTCCTCTTGCCTCTTCTCTCCACCCTCCTGTACCCACTCAATTAACATTAAAGGGAGAGGCTAACTCTCTTAAGGAGCCATCCACTGCTGTGTGACTGTGTGACGGTACTCTTTTATGCCCTTTCTTTACCTTACCCCCTGTAGTCTACAATCACAATCACAACCAGATACTTTATCTCTCCTAATAGCTTATAGCTTATTTTCCTTGTTTCTACGAAGTCCTGGCCACCTATCTTTAGATAGACCTAAAGATGGAGAGACCCAAAGATAGATCTACAGTAAATGCAATGTGCAAAAAGAAACCTACCATACGTTTCAATAAACATCTAAGATAGTGGAGCAGTCAGTCAGTCGTCTTTTGTCTTCATCGTGTCCCGTGTATATATCTTTATATCTTTTTATATATTTTTTCTTCGCATATCTTTTTTAAAGATTTTTCTTAACCCCAACTGCAACATACTCTCCTGCAACCCGCCTCACCCAATGTGGTATGGATCTGCTACTTTCTTTACTTCAGAACTGGAACCCCCAACAGAAGCTAGCCAGCTAACTAGCTACTAGCTCGTAGTCAGCTAGCCACTGCTAGCGGTTATCACCTAACCTTTTGCCAGGACAACTCCTGCCAGTCTGTACAGCGTGTTTCAACCCAGAGCTTATCGGGCTCCTTTTTCTCCATATCCCCGGATTCCTACCGCAAGCTCCGAACCTCTTCACCTGGATCTTCGCAGCTAGCTAGCTGCTATCTGATTGGCACTCTTTCCTCTGGTCTAAAAAATATCCCAATACCCCAGGGCAGTGATTGGGGACACTGCCCTGTGTAGGGTGCCGTCTTTCGGATGGGATGTTAAATGGGTGTCCTGACTCTCTGAGGTCATTAAAGATCCCATGGCACTTATCGTAAGAGTAGGGGTATTTAACCCTGGTGCCCTGGCTAAATCCCCAATCTGGCCCTCTAACCATTCATGGTAGAGGTCGACCGATTCATCGGAATGGGCTTTTAATTAGGGCTATTTCAAGTTTTCATAACAATCGGAAATCTGTATTTTTGGACATTTTTGGAATTTGTTATTTAAAAAAATATCTATATATTTTTTTATACTTATTTCATCTTTATTTAACTGGTCAAGTCAGTTAAGAACACATTCTTATTTTCAATGATGGCCTAGGAACGGTGGGTTAACTGCCTCGTTCAGGGGCAGAACGACAGATTTTTACCTTGTCAGCTCCGGGATTCAATCTTGCAATCTTACAGTTAACTAGTCTAACGCTCTAACCACCTGATTACATTGCACTCCACTAGGAGACTGCCTGTTATGCGAATGCAGTAAGCGAAGGTAAGTTGCTAGCTAGCATTTTAAACTTATCTTATAAAAAAAAAATCTATCAATCAATCATAATCACTCGTTAACTACCCATGGTTGATGATATTACTATTTTATCTAGCGTGTCCTGCGTTGCATATAATCGATGTGGTGCGTATTCGTGAAAAAGGACTGTCGTTGTTCCAACGTGTACCTAACCATAAACACCAATGCCTTTCTTAAAATCAATACACAGAAGTATATATTTTTAAACCTGCATATTTAGCTAAAAGAAATCCACTTTAGCAGGCAATATTAACCAGGTGAAATTGTATATGCAACAGTTTGGGCCGCCTAATTTGCCAGAATGTTACGTAATTATGACATAACATTGAAGGTTGTGCAATGTAACAGGAATATTTAGACTTATGGATGCCACCCACATTCTACCATTCCAGTGTTTAATTGTTAAATTGTAATTATTTTGCCACTATGGTCTATTTATTGCCTTACCTCCCTTATTTTACCTCATTTGCACACACTTTATATACACTTTTATTTTGTATATTTTTTTCTCTGTTGTGTTATTGACTGTATGTTTGTTTATCCCATGTGTAACTGTGTTGTTGTTTGTGTCGCACTGCTTTGCTTTATCTTGGCCGGGTCGCAGTTGTAAATGAGAACTTGTTCTCAACTAGCCTACCTGGTTAAATAAAGGTGAAATAAAACAAAATAAACAAATAGGGATGATGGGATCCCTGTCAGATGGCTTGACCTATCCTGTCAGTCTTTGTGTTGTCAGATCAGTGGCCAGGGTGGAAACAGCCTCTGATCATGGCCTAATTAGCTGGCAGATGCACTCTACCCCCCGGTGTGTCCTAGGTGGAGGGGTTGTTCACTGTACTATTACCCAGTGGTCCCCGGGAGTCTCCCTGGTCTCTGTTCTCATTCACTGCTGATGACATTAGCATGCTAATATGCGTTCAGTTAGCAAAGATCCAAATTCACTTTAGGCATTTCCCCTGTTCAGTTTCATTACTATCTAACGAACCCAGACGCCCCCCCCCCCCTGTCCTCCTCTCCGTTTCAATTAATCTCGCAACCTCTCACAACCTTGAAGGTGGCCCGAAGACGTTTGTATTTTGTCAGCCACGACCGTCTCCCATTGGGTGAGTAACAGCCGAATGTGATTTTCCCGGGAGGAGTGTTCAATTCACATGATGGTGGCAGATCTGCTATGGAGACGCACAGCGTTCTAACCGTGTCCCTGCGATAACCAGAACATTATGCTTCGACTGCTTTCTCAGTCAACATCTTCCGAGGTGAGAGTGACTGTGAGACAATGTACCTGGCATCTGGTAAGTGGCAAACGTGAAGCCTGCTTGGCCTCGCCATTTTGCTCCCAGAGAAAATTGTCACCATTTCAGGCCGGCTTGAATGATTGCCAGCGAATAGAACATCTGTTACATGAATCTCTTTGACTATCAGTGGGTTGTGACAGCCTCAGAGAGAGCACATCATTGCTTTTACTCCCAGATGGGAAGGGAGAGGTGACACACGCGGAGAGAGAGGGGAAGCTAACAGCGTTGTTAATAATCCACCTGCCAGACAGTGATGTATGACTGGGTTCCTCCGAGGGCCATTGCTACAGACCAGACACTGTCTAGTCTGTCTGGGGGAGGGATAGGAACTGACCACTAGGTCTGGTTGATGACCACTGAGAGGCAGATGTAGTTCATGGGGGGGGGGGGTTGTGAAGGGACAGTTAAGAGACTCGTGTAGTGTGTGTGTTCTCAACTCCTTTCCGGGGACTGTTTTAGGTTGTCAACCAATGGGCTCTTGTGCTTATAGCTGAGGATGTGATCAATATATTGACCGTGTGGTTTGCTGCCTTGGCTGGTGTTGGATGTCCAGGGTGGTTATTGTTGTTTTTCACTTACTCCTTCCTGCTTCCTTCTCTCAGCAAATATGACAACTTTTGATGAGCTGGTGGTTCATTTATTCTCGTGATAAGATTTTCAGTGACAACCTGTCTTGAATGTGAATGATTACTGGTCATCCGCCCCATACTGAGGCATCACCAGTCAGTGTCGGGTCGTTTCAATTCTCAGAGAATCCCTTGTTCAATTATTGAGAGTTCCCCTTCTCCATCTCTCCCTTCACTCCTCCATCAGGGAAGAGAGAGGTGAGTTCAGTCTGTCTCGGAAATCTATTTCTCAGTATGTACAGCGCTCTGTCACTCACTCACTCACTCACTCACTCACTCACTCACTCACTCACTCACTCACTCACTCACTCACTCACTCACTCACTCACTCACTCACTCACTCACTCACTCAGTAGTGGGGGACTGTGTGTAACTGAGCCCTGCCTGTGGCTTCCTGACCCCGGGAGGGAGAGAGACAGGGAGCGGGAGAAACACAGCTCTCTGCTCTGGGCTCCGTTGATCTGCCTCACCTGGCATTCCCTCCACGCACACCCTCCTTTATCCCCCTTTAATACAGAGAGAGAGCATAGAGGGGGAGGGAGAGTAGGGATGTTCAGTGATAGTCAGAGGAAATGAGCGAATGGAAGCTATAGGAAGAGTGAGCAATAGAGGAAGAGGGAGGAGGATAGAAAGATAGAGGGAGGGGGTTGACACGTACAAAACAAATGAGAAGAAAAATGAATAGATTCCAAGTTGACAAAGACGGGGACAGCAATGATGAGGGAGAGAGAGAGGCTTTTGTCTGAAGAGAGTGAAGACCTGATAGTAACATTGTTAGAGAAAGAGGGGATGAAAGGAGAGGGAAACAAGAAGCAAAGCGGACGGTAGAGCGAGCCAGAGAGGGAGAGAGGGAGAGAGGAGAGAAGCGAGGGGTTGGTCGAGTGGGCAAGACAAAAAGAATGAGCGAATGAAAGAGATGGAAATAGGAAATGACAGCGGCTTGGAATCTCGCCAGCAACAACGAGGCCCCCAGTTGATTTATTTTGTGTCATCATGATGGAATTGGTGGATTGGTGAATCCAGTGGAACGGTGCCGCAGCCTAGAGCAGAGCTCTATGTTTTATAGACAGATATAGAAATCCCAGACATGACCAAATCTGTGTACACACCAACAGCCCCAGTGGCAGCTTTTGGCACCATATCTAATGCATCGCTGACAAGGCTCCACATCGGGAGCAGAGGGAGGGTAAGTCAAGCTGATGCTATGGCTCTGTTTCATTATGTAACTCAATAATTAACCCTGCCTTTGTGGCCTCTTAATGATCCAGAGGACTGTCTTCCATATGTCATAAGGTTTATACTTAAGCCCCACTGGGCACAGACAACAATTCAACATCTATTCCACGTTGGTTCAACGTAATTTAATAGAAATGACTTGAAAACAATGTTGATTCAACCAGTGTGTGCCCAGTGGGAGTTATTAATATATATATGAAGGCTTCCACTGTCTTCCCTGTGGAGGAGGCTGAACGCCCTTAGCTTGTGATGTCAACCGCGTTAACATTGTCAACTTCATTATCGTCATTAACGTTGTTGACATTTCACTGTCAGGGTTGAAGCATATGATCTAGACGTATAGTACGTTTCAAAGCCTCTCGGCTCTTTTCACTCCCATTTGAATGTTTTTTTAATATGGTTTCACTCTGAGGACTTCTTGAGCTTCTTTATACATTTATACATGAAAAGGTTTTAATGAAATTATAGGAGACCGAATTTCTCAGCCACTCATGGTGTAAAGAAGGGTTTCACAGTCACTTGTAACAGCATGTTTTACCAAGAATGGTTATAGTAAAGACACATCTTTCTCTGTGGTAGGAAGGCTACTCTGTCAAATGACCAATGGCTCAACACCAGATTGACATCAGAGCCGGCCCTAACCTTTTGGGGGCCCTAAGCGGAATTTTGTTGGGTGGTTCATATCTTCTCGTGATAAGATTTTCAGTGACAACCTGTCTTGAATGTGAATGATTACTGGTCATCCGCAACCTCTCCCCCCTCACCTTGCGGGCAAAACACTCTTGATGGCGGAGAGAAAGTTTTAGTTAATTTCCTGCAATTCTATACAATTTTCCATGGGGTGTAGAGAAAATATTTCAGAGTAAATAAGTAAATAACACAGACACTAGAGAAGCTTCACCAAGTTTAATTCTTCCCAAAGGGTCTTTACAGCTGTAATTCAGACAACACAACATTTCTCACCATCACAGGTGTATATATATCCCCCTTAAGACACTCCTCCTTCTCTCCAATCCTTACATGTTATGGTTCCACAGGAAAAGGGTATTAAACCTTTATTACTCCCTTCAGGAGATCTGACCTGACCTCAACCCCTCCTTTGCCTAATCCACAGATGTCCATCTTCTTCCTCTATAGCAATCCTTTGATCTCCTCGCATCCACCCAGCACATTCCACAGCCACCCTGTCTCACAGAGAACCATTAACTTCTGACATAAAACCCAGTCTCTTTCACTCCTTATATTCTATGCTCCTGGTCTATAATTGATTTAATATCTCAATGTTAAACGTTTTGAATACAACACTGGCTAGACTAACATGATTACTACCGGTCGGCAAGACTAACACGATTACTACCGGTCGGCGAGACTAACACGATTACTACAGGTCGGCTAGACTAACACGATTACTACAGGTCGGCAAGACTAACACGATTACTACAGGTCGGCTAGACTAACACGATTACTACAGGTCGGCTAGACTAACACGATTACTACAGGTCGGCAAGACTAACACGATTACTACCGGTCGGCGAGACGAACACGATTACTACAGGCCGGCTAGACTAACACGATTACTACAGGTCGGCTAGACTAACACGATTACTACAGGTCGGCAAGACTAACACGATTACTACAGGTCGGCGAGACTAACACGATTACTACAGGTCGGCTAGACTAACACGATTACTACCGGTCGGCGAGACGAACACGATTACTACAGGCCGGCTAGACTAACACGATTACTACAGGTCGGCTAGACTAACACGATTACTACAGGTCGGCAAGACTAACACGATTACTACAGGTCGGCGAGACTAACACGATTACTACAGGTCGGCTAGACTAACACGATTACTACAGGTCGGCTAGACTAACACGATTACTACAGGTCGGCTAGACTAACACGATTACTACAGGTCGGCGAGACTAACACGATTACTACAGGCCGGCTAGACTAACACGATTACTACAGACCGGCTAGACTAACACGATTACTACAGACCGGCTAGACTAACACGATTACTACAGACCGGCTAGACTAACACGATTACTACAGACCGGCTAGACTAACACGATTACTACAGACCGGCTAGACTAACACGATTACTACAGACCGGCTAGACTAACACGATTACTACAGGTCGGCTAGACTAACACGATTACTACAGGTCGGCTAGACTAACACGATTACTACAGGTCGGCTAGACTAACACGATTACTACAGGTCGGCTAGACTAACACGATTACTACAGGTCGGCTAGACTAACACGATTACTACAGGTCGGCGAGACTAACACGATTACTACAGGCCGGCTAGACTAACACGATTACTACAGACCGGCTAGACTAACACGATTACTACAGACCGGCTAGACTAACACGATTACTACAGACCGGCTAGACTAACACGATTACTACAGACCGGCTAGACTAACACGATTACTACAGACCGGCTAGACTAACATGATTACTACAGACCGGCTAGACTAACACGATTACTACAGACCGGCTAGACTAACATGATTACTACAGACCGGCTAGACTAACACGATTACTACAGACCGGCTAGACTAACACGATTACTACAGACCGGCTAGACTAACACGATTACTACAGACCGGCTAGACTAACACGATTACTACAGACCGGCTAGACTAACACGATTACTACAGACCGGCTAGACTAACACGAATACTACAGGTCGGCTAGACTAACACGAATACTACAGGTCGGCTAGACTAACACGATTACTACAAGTTGGCTAGACTAACACGATTACTACAAGTCGGCTAGACTAACACGATTACTACAGACTGGCTAGACTAACATGATTACTACAGGCCGGCTAGACTAACACGATTACTACAGACCGGCTAGACTAACACGATTACTACAGACCGGCTAGACTAACACGATTACTACAGACCGGCTAGAATAACATGATTACTACAGACCGGCTAGACTAACACGATTACTACAGACCGGCTAGAATAACATGATTACTACAGGTCGGCTAGACTAACACGATTACTACAGACCGGCTAGAATAACATGATTACTACAGACCGGCTAGAATAACATGATTACTACAGGTCGGCTAGACTAACACGATTACTACAGACCGGCTAGAATAACATGATTACTACAGACCGGCTAGAATAACATGATTACTACAGGTCGGCTAGACTAACACGATTACTACAGACCGGCTAGACTAACACGATTACTACAGACTGGCTAGACTAACACGATTACTACAGACCGGCTAGACTAACACGATTACTACAGACCGGCTAGACTAACACGATTACTACAGACCGGCTAGAATAACATGATTACTACAGACCGGCTAGACTAACACGATTACTACAGACTGGCTAGACTAACACGATTACTACAGACTGGCTAGACTAACACGATTACTACAGACCGGCTAGACTAACACGATTACTACAGGTCGGCTAGACTAACACGATTACTACAGACTGGCTAGACTAACACGATTACTACAGGTCGGCTAGACTAACACGATTACTACAGACTGGCTAGACTAACACGATTACTACAGACTGGCTAGACTAACACGATTCCTACAGACTTATATGGATATTTTACGAGAAAAATCTATGAATTATAAGTGACCCTTTTCATGAGGAACAAGAGATAAACATGCATTGAAGGTGAAGGGAGCGACCTGCTCAAAGGAAAGCACATTCTCTAAAAGGCTTTCCAGACAGATACGCAGCTCAACCAGGACAGTGTGACAAGGGAATACCGGTTTTATTTTCTACAAACTGTTATTACATTTTACATCCCAGGTGTGACTTTTCGATAGAAACTTTGATGATGATGCTGTTTTTCAGATTATTAAATCCCCTATTGACATGTGCTTTTAATGGATTTGTTCCGGTTGGGGACATTCCTCCGTAACACTAAACAGAAAACACATTGGTTTCCTAGTAACTGCCACCCACACTGATTGGAACGTGTAATTGAATTAATTTACCCAATGACATGTGTTTGTCTTGTTTCAAGAGGTAGACCATAATTTGTTTGTTTGCGAGAGTGGGAGTATTTGGTTTCGGGCTTGTGCTCGACCAATTGATTCATGTTTGGTAATAAAGGTGTGTGAGTATTGGCTGAGACGTTTAGCTCCGTGATTGAGGACATGTGTGGTGAGACTGGAGGGAAAAGCAAGGTTCTTCATTTGATTATCAGGGAGCAGGTTTTTCTGAGCCCTTCAAACATTTTGTTTAGTCTCTGTACTGTATGTAAAGTCTCATGACAATAGAATCCAGCCCAACGGTCTTGGTCAACAAGCTACTATGATAACATGAAATAACACTGAAACCCCAAATCGAATCCTGTTTCAACTGTCACCTTACTGTTAACCTATGACTGATACTACTTGGGACTCGTTTATTATTTTTTATTCTGGTCACTGGCCATTATTTGTCTCTCTGTTTGAGCAGCAGGACTGGTGGCGGCTGTTGAAACAGACTGTTACTGACCAAAGAGATGCTGTGTTGTGATGCGGTCTTCTGTTCCGTGCCCGGGCCTCTGTCATTAGGGACGGGTCTGGATAGAGAACACATGGGCCTTTTGAGCTGTTCCTGTGACATCCCGTGAGTGAGTGAGTGAGTGAGTGAGTGAGTGAGTGAGTGAGTGAGTGAGTGAGTGAGTGAGTGAGTTACTGTGATGTTAGTAAAGCTGGGGCAGAACAGGATAATTGTCAGAGTCTATCTAGAAGATAGTGAAGGAGTCAGGTGCAGGACAAGAGTTAAAAACACTGTATTTACTCCATCCAAGAACGTAACAAAAATCCCGTTATCAAACAAGGACAAAACAGGATAGAACTCCAACACACAAAAGACATAACAAAAGAACTAAGGTCAGAACGTGACAATAATAAGTAGATATCTGGGCTTTTATCAGTGACTATTCATTTGTGTCTTCCTGGCTGCATGTATCTTTCCTGGTTAAAGTCTGTGTCTTCCTGGCTGCATGTGTCTCTCCTGGTTAAAGTCTGTGTCTCTCCTGGTTAAAGTCTGTGTCTCTGCTGGTTAAAGTCTGTGTCTCTCCTGGTTAAAGTCTGTGTCTCTCCTGGTTAAAGTCTGTGTCTTCCTGGTTAAAGTCTGTGTCTCTCCTGGTTAAAGTCTGTGTCTCTCCTGGTTAAAGTCTGTGTCTTCCTGGCTGCATGTGTCTCTCCTGGTTAAAGTCTGTGTCTCTCCTGGTTAAAGTCTGTGTCTCTGCTGGTTAAAGTCTGTGTCTTCCTGGTTAATGTCTGTGTCTCTCCTGGTTAAAGTCTGTGTCTCTCCTGGTTAAAGTCTGTGTCTCTCCTGGTTAAAGTCTGTGTCTCTGCTGGTTAAAGTCTGTGTCTTCCTGGTTAAAGTCTGTGTCTCTGCTGGTTAAAGTCTGTGTCTCTCCTGGTTAAAGTCTGTGTCTCTCCTGGTTAAAGTCTGTGTCTCTGCTGGTTAATGTCTGTGTCTCTCCTGGTTCAAGTCTGTGTCTCTCCTGGTTCAAGTCTGTGTCTCTCCTGGTTAAAGTCTGTGTCTCTCCTGGTTAAAGTCTGTGTCTCTGCTGGTTAAAGTCTGTGTCTCTCCTGGTTCAAGTCTGTGTCTCTCCTGGTTCAAGTCTGTGTCTCTGCTGGTTAAAGTCTGTGTCTCTCCTGGTTAAAGTCTGTGTCTCTCCTGGTTCAAGTCTGTGTCTCTGCTGGTTAAAGTCTGTGTCTCTCCTGGTTAAAGTCTGTGTCTCTGCTGGTTAAAGTCTGTGTCACTCCTGGTTAAAGTCTGTGTCTCTGCTGGTTAAAGTCTGTGTCTCTCCTGGTTAAAGGCTGTGTCTCTCCTGGTTAAAGGCTGTGTCTCTCCTGGTTAAAGTCTGTGTCTCTGCTGGTTAAAGTCTGTGTCTCTCCTGGTTAAAGTCTGTGTCTCTCCTGGTTAAAGTCTGTGTCTCTCCTGGTTAAAGTCTGTGTCTCTCCTGGTTAAAGTCTGTGTCTCTCCTGGTTAAAGTCTGTGTCTCTCCTGGTTAAAGTCTGTGTCTCTGCTGGTTAAAGTCTGTGTCTCTCCTGGTTAAAGTCTGTCTCTCTCCTGGTTAAAGTCTGTGTCTCTCCTGGTTAAAGTCTGTGTCTCTCCTGGTTAAAGTCTGTGTCTCTCCTGGTTAAAGTCTGTGTCTCTCCTGGTTAAAGTCTGTGTCTCTCCTGGTTAAAGTCTGTGTCTCTGCTGGTTAAAGTCTGTGTCTCTCCTGGTTAAAGTCTGTGTCTCTCTCCTGGTTAAAGTCTGTGTCTCTCCTGGTTAAAGTCTGTGTCTCTCCTGGTTAAAGTCTGTGTCTCTCCTGGTTAAAGTCTGTGTCTCTCCTGGTTAAAGTCTGTGTCTCTCCTGGTTAAAGTCTGTGTCTCTGCTGGTTAAAGTCTGTGTCTCTCTGGTTAAAGTCTGTGCTGGTTCAAGTCTGTGTCTCTGCTGGTTAAAGTCTGTGTCTCTCCTGGTTAAAGTCTGTGTCTCTCCTGGTTAAAGTCTGTGTCTCTCCTGGTTAAAGTAAAGTAAAGTCTGTCTCTCCTGGTTAAAGTCTGTGTCTCTCCTGGTTAAGTCTGTGTCTCTCCTGGTTAAAGTCTGTGTCTCTGCTGGTTAAAGTCTGTGTCTCTCCTGGTTAAAGTCTGTGTCTCTCCTGGTTAAAGTCTGTGTCTCTGCTGGTTAAAGTCTGTGTCTCTCCTGGTTAAAGTCTGTGTCTCTCCTGGTTAAAGTCTGTGTCTCTCCTGGTTAAAGTCTGTGTCTCTCCTGGTTAAAGTCTGTGTCTCTGCTGGTTAAAGTCTGTGTCTCTCCTGGTTAAAGTCTGTGTCTCTCCTGGTTAAAGTCTGTGTCTCTCCTGGTTAAAGTCTGTGTCTCTCCTGGTTAAAGTCTGTGTCTCTCCTGGTTAAAGTCTGTGTCTCTGCTGGTTAAAGTCTGTCTCTCCTGGTTAAAGTCTCTCTCCTGGTTAAAGTCTGTGTCTCTCCTGGTTAAAGTCTGTGTCTCTCCTGGTTAAAGTCTGTGTCTCTCCTGGTTAAAGTCTCTCTCTCCTGGTTAAAGTCTGTGTCTCTCCTGGTTAAAGTCTGTGTCTCTGCTGGTTAAAGTCTGTGTCTCTGCTGGTTAAAGTCTGTGTCTCTCCTGGTTAAAGTCTGTCTCTCTCCTGGTTAAAGTCTGTAAAGTCTGTCTCCTGGTTAAAGTCTGTGTCTCTCTGGTTAAAGTCTGTGTCTCTCCTGGTTAAAGTCTGTGTCTCTCCTGGTTCAAGTCTGTGTCTCTCCTGGTTCAAGTCTGTGTCTCTGCTGGTTAAAGTCTGTGTCTCTCCTGGTTAAAGTCTGTGTCTCTCCTGGTTAAAGTCTGTGTCTCTCCTGGTTAAAGTCTGTGTCTCTCTGTCTCTCCTGGTTAAAGTCTGTGTCTCTGCTGGTTAAAGTCTGTGTCTCTCCTGGTTAAAGTCTGTGTCTCTGCTGGTTAAAGTCTGTGTCTCTGCTGGTTAAAGTCTGTGTCTCTGCTGGTTAAGTCTGTGTCTCTCCTGGTTAAAGTCTGTGTCTCTCCTGGTTAAAGTCTGTGTCTCTCCTGGTTAAAGTCTGTGTCTCTCCTGGTTAAAGTCTGTGTCTCTGCTGGTTAAAGTCTGTGTCTCTCCTGGTTAAAGTCTGTCTCTCTCCTGGTTAAAGTCTGTCTCTCTCCTGGTTAAAGTCTGTGTCTCTGCTGGTTAAAGTCTGTGTCTCTGCTGGTTAAAGTCTGTGTCTCTCCTGGTTAAAGTCTGTGTCTCTGCTGGTTAAAGTCTGTGTCTCTCCTGGTTAAAGTCTGTGTCTCTCCTGGTTAAAGTCTGTCTCTCCTGGTTAAAGTCTGTGTCTCTGCTGGTTAAAGTCTGTGTCTCTCCTGGTTAAAGTCTGTGTCTCTGCTGGTTAAAGTCTGTGTCTCTCCTGGTTAAAGTCTGTCTGGTTAAAGTCTCTCCTGGTTAAAGTCTGTCTCTCCTGGTTAAAGTCTGTGTCTCTCCTGGTTAAAGTCTGTGTCTCTCCTGGTTCAAGTCTGTGTCTCTGCTGGTTAAAGTCTGTGTCTCTCCTGGTTAAAGTCTGTGTCTCTGCTGGTTAAAGTCTGTGTCTTCCTGGTTAAAGTCTGTGTCTCTGCTGGTTAAAGTCTGTGTCTCTCCTGGTTAAAGTCTGTGTCTCTCCTGGTTAAAGTCTGTGTCTCTCCTGGTTAAAGTCTGTGTCTCTGCTGGTTAAAGTCTGTGTCTCTCCTGGTTAAAGTCTGTGTCTCTCCTGGTTAAAGTCTGTGTTTCTCCTGGTTAAAGTCTGTGTCTCTGCTGGTTAAAGTCTGTGTCTCTCCTGGTTAAAGTCTGTGTCTCTCCTGGTTAAAGTCTGTCTCTCTCCTGGTTAAAGTCTGTCTCTCTCCTGGTTAAAGTCTGTGTCTCTGCTGGTTAAAGTCTGTGTCTCTCCTGGTTAAAGTCTGTGTCTCTGCTGGTTAAAGTCTGTGTCTCTCCTGGTTAAAGTCTGTCTGGTTAAAGTCTCTGCTGGTTAAAGTCTGTGTCTGGTTAAAGTCTCTCCTGGTTAAAGTCTGTGTCTCTCCTGGTTAAAGTCTGTCTCTCTCCTGGTTAAAGTCTGTGTCTCTGCTGGTTAAAGTCTGTGTCTCTGCTGGTTAAAGTCTGTGTCTCTCCTGGTTAAAGTCTGTGTCTCTGCTGGTTAAAGTCTGTGTCTCTCCTGGTTAAAGTCTGTGTCTCTCCTGGTTAAAGTCTGTGTCTCTCCTGGTTAAAGTCTGTGTCTCTCCTGGTTAAAGTCTGTGTCTCTGCTGGTTAAAGTCTGTGTCTCTCCTGGTTAAAGTCTAAAGTCTGTGTCTCTCCTGGTTAAAGTCTGTGTCTCTCCTGGTTAAAGTCTGTCTGTCTCTCCTGGTTAAAGTCTGTGTCTCTCCTGGTTAAAGTCTGTGTCTCTCCTGGTTAAAGTCTGTGTCTCTCCTGGTTAAAGTCTGTGTCTCTGCTGGTTAAAGTCTGTGTCTCTCCTGGTTAAAGTCTCTGTAAAGTCTCTGCTGGTTAAAGTCTGTGTCTTCCTGGTTAAAGTCTGTGTCTCTGCTGGTTAAAGTCTGTGTCTCTCCTGGTTAAAGTCTGTGTGGTTAAAGTCTCCTGGTTAAAGTCTGTGTCTCTCTGTAAAGTCTCTCCTGGTTAAAGTCTGTGTCTCTGCTGGTTAAAGTCTGTGTCTCTCCTGGTTAAAGTCTGTGTCTCTCCTGGTTAAAGTCTGTGTCTCTCCTGGTTAAAGTCTGTGTCTCTCCTGGTTAAAGTCTGTGTCTCTCCTGGTTAAAGTCTGTGTCTCTCCTGGTTAAAGTCTGTCTCTCTCCTGGTTAAAGTCTGTGTCTCTCCTGGTTAAAGTCTGTGTCTCTGCTGGTTAAAGTCTGTGTCTCTCCTGGTTAAAGTCTGTGTCTCTCCTGGTTAAAGTCTGTCTCTCTCCTGGTTAAAGTCTGTGTCTCTGCTGGTTAAAGTCTGTGTCTCTCCTGGTTAAAGTCTGTCTCTCTCCTGGTTAAAGTCTGTGTCTCTGCTGGTTAAAGTCTGTGTCTCTCCTGGTTAAAGTCGTTGTCTCTCCTGGTTAAAGTCTGTGTCTCTGCTGGTTAAAGTCTGTGTCTCTGCTGGTTAAAGTCTGTGTCTCTCCTGGTTAAAGTCTGTGTCTCTGCTGGTAGTCTACATGAGCTGGATCCTTGTCTTTGATTCAGATGGGTCCTTCCAGGAGAAGGAATAGTATTAGTATTTTATTCGTATCCCCATTACCTGTTGCTGAAGCAGCAGCTACTCTTCCTGGGGTCCTTCGCAGCACATAAAGCCTGACATAACACAGCACATAAAGCCTGACATAACACAGCACATAAAGCCTGACATAACACAGAACATAAAGCCTGACATAACACAGAACATAAAGCCTGACATAACACAGAACATAAAGCCTGACATAACACAGAACATAAAGCCTGACATAACACAGAACATAAAGCCTGACATAACACAGAACATAAAGCCTGACATAACACAGCACATAAAGCCTGACATAACACAGCACATAAAGCCTGACATAACACAGCACATAAAGCCTGACATAACACAGAACATAAAGCCTGACATAACACAGAACATAAAGCCTGACATAACACAGAACATAAAGCCTGACATAACACAGCACATAAAGCCTGACATAACACAGCACATAAAGCCTGACATAACACAGCACATAAAGCCTGACATAACACAGAACATAAAGCCTGACATAACACAGCACATAAAGCCTGACATAACACAGAACATAAAGCCTGACATAACACAGAACATAAAGCCTGACATAACACAGAACATAAAGCCTGACATAACACAGCACATAAAGCCTGACATAACACAGCACATAAAGCCTGACATAACACAGAACATAAAGCCTGACATAACACAGCACATAAAGCCTGACATAACACAGAACATAAAGCCTGACATAACACAGCACATAAAGCCTGACATAACACAGAACATAAAGCCTGATAACATAACACAGAACATAAAGCCTGACATAACACAGAACATAAAGCCTGACATAACACAAAACATAAAGCCTGACATAACACAGAACATAAAGCCTGACATAACACAGCACATAAAGCCTGACATAACACAGCACATAAAGCCTGACATAACACAGAACATAAAGCCTGACATAACACAGAACATAAAGCCTGACATAACACAGAACATAAAGCCTGACATAACACAGAACATAAAGCCTGACATAACACAGAACATAAAGCCTGACATAACACAGCACATAAAGCCTGACATAACACAGAACATAAAGCCTGACATAACACAGAACATAAAGCCTGACATAACACAGAACATAAAGCCTGACATAACACAGAACATAAAGCCTGACATAACACAGAACATAAAGCCTGACATAACACAGAACATAAAGCCTGACATAACACAGAACATAAAGCCTGACATAACACAGAACATAAAGCCTGACATAACACAGAACATAAAGCCTGACATAACACAGAACATAAAGCCTGACATAACACAGCACATAAAGCCTGACATAACACAGCACATAAAGCCTGACATAACACAGAACATAAAGCCTGACATAACACAGCACATAAAGCCTGACATAACACAGAACATAAAGCCTGACATAACACAGCACATAAAGCCTGACATAACACAGAACATAAAGCCTGACATAACACAGAACATAAAGCCTGACATAACACAGCACATAAAGCCTGACATAACACAGCACATAAAGCCTGACATAACACAGCACATAAAGCCTGACATAACACAGCACATAAAGCCTGACATAACACAGCACATAAAGCCTGACATAACACAGAACATAAAGCCTGACATAACACAGCACATAAAGCCTGACATAACACAGCACATAAAGCCTGACATAACACAGCACATAAAGCCTGACATAACACAGAACATAAAGCCTGACATAACACAGCACATAAAGCCTGACATAACACAGCACATAAAGCCTGACATAACACAGAACATAAAGCCTGACATAACACAGCACATAAAGCCTGACATAACACAGCACATAAAGCCTGACATAACACAGCACATAAAGCCTGACATAACACAGAACATAAAGCCTGACATAACACAGCACATAAAGCCTGACATAACACAGAACATAAAGCCTGACATAACACAGCACATAAAGCCTGACATAACACAGCACATAAAGCCTGACATAACACAGCACATAAAGCCTGACATAACACAGCACATAAAGCCTGACATAACACAGAACATAAAGCCTGACATAACACAGCACATAAAGCCTGACATAACACAGAACATAAAGCCTGACATAACACAGCACATAAAGCCTGACATAACACAGCACATAAAGCCTGACATAACACAGCACATAAAGCCTGACATAACACAGAACATCAGAACATCAGAATCATAGGAATTTAATGATTGAACTATTCCACAGTTTTAATTCAGACGGGTGCTGAGAGAAGGTGACACTTCAAAAAGGCACAGGGCCTAGATGTGGAGGTAAGGCTGCTGTGAAGCATGCTGGGTAAAGACTCACTTGCTCATTAGCCATAACCCTTGGCTACCTCACAAAGCTGTGATGTAATGAATGGGTGCTGTAGGGAAGGCATTACTGTACGTCTGTGCACCGAATGTGCGGTGTGTGTGTGTTTAAGTGTATGTTTTGTGTGTGTGTGTGAATGAGTAAGTATGAGAGAGTGAGTAAGTATGAGTGTGAGCAAGTATGAGAGTGTGTGTGAGTAAGTATGAAAGTGTGTGTATAAGTGTATGTTTGTGTGTGTAAGTAAGTGTGAGTGTGTAAGTATGAGAGTGTGTGTGTGAGTGTAAGTATGAGAGTGTGTGTGTGAGTGTAAGTATGAGAGTGTGTGTGTGAGTGAGTAAGTATGAGAGTGTGTGTGTATAAGTGTATGCTTTTTGTGTGTGTGTAAGTATGATTGTCTGGGTGCCTGTGTAAGTAAGTGTGTATGAGTGTGTGTGTGTATACCATATGTGCCCTACTGTGTGTGTGTGTGTGTGTGTGTGTGTGTGTGTGTGTGTGTGTGTGTGTGTGTGTGTGTGTGTGTGTGTGTGTGTGTGTGTGTGTGTGTGTGTGTGTGTGTGTGTGTGTGTAAGTATGATTATCTGGGTGTCTGTGTAAGTAAGCGTGTGTGAGTAAGTATGAGTGTGTGTATACCACATGTGCTGTACTGTGTGTGTGTGTGTGTGTATACCATATGTGCTATACAGTATGTGTGTGTGTCTTCCCTGATTTCTAGTATACCACCTTTATGTTGACAGTGGGCAGTTGCCATGTACACCCCCCTTAGCTTACCTTCCCCTCTCTCTCCCCTGCAGCTCTCTCACCAACATTCATTTCCACCCAATGTCACTGATGTAGAGCGTAATGGAATGGTGTTGGAGGATGGCGGAGCAGGCTGATGAGGAGGGGGGCTGTGGCGTCTAGCAATTTGGTCTCGCCTGCTCCGAGAACTGTGTATGTGTATTTGAATGAACCTCATCAGGGAGATTTGACATGGATATATTTATGGAGGCACTGAAGGAGAGCGAGGGAGCCGTGACACAAGCTGAGGAGGTAATATATGAGAGAGAGAGAGGGATGGGGGGGAGGGAGAGATGAGGGATAGGGGGGAGAGATGGGGGATAGAGAGAGTGAGTGATGGGGGATAGAGAGAGGGAGAGTGAGGGGGATAGGTAGAGAGTGAGAGAGAGGGGATAGAGAGCGGGGGGTGTAGAGGGAGGGAGAGGGAGAGAGCGAGAGATGGGGGGAGTGGATAGAGAGAGATGGAGGAGAGGATGGGGAGAGATGGGGGGTGGATAGAGAGAGATGGGGGGGATAGAGAGATGGGGGGATAGAGAGAGTGAGTGATGGGGGAGAGGATAGATGGGGATAGCGTGAGAGAGATGAAGGGGTAGAGGGAGAGTGAAGGGGAATAGGTAGAGAGTGAGGGGTATAGAGAGAGCAGGGGTGTAGAGAGAGATGGGGGGAGAGAGATGGGGAGAGATTGGGAGAGGATAGAGATAAATGGGGGAGAGGATAGAGAGAGATGGGGGAGAGGATAGAGAAAGATGGGGGGGAGAGAGAGATGAGGGGATAGAGAGAGATGGGTGGGAGAGGATAGAGAGAGATGGGTGGGAGAGGAGAGAGAGATGGGTGGGAGAGGATAGAGAGATATGGGGGGGAGAGGATAGAGAGAGATGGGGGAGAGGATAGAGAGAGAGATGGGGGGGAGATGGGGGAGAGGAGAGAGAGAGAGATGGGTGGGAGAGGATAGAGAGAGATGGGGGAGAGGATAGAGAGAGATGGGGGAGAGAGGATAGAGAGAGATGGGGGAGAGGATAGAGAGAGATTGGGGGAGAGGATAGAGAGAGATGGGGGGAGAGGATAGAGAGAGATGGGGGGGGGATAGAGAGATGGGGGAGAATATAGAGAGATAGGGGAGAGGATAGAGAGATGGGGGAGAGGATAGAGAGATGGGGGAGAGGATAGAGAGAGGAGGGAGAGGATAGAGAGACATGGGGAGAGGATAGAGAGACATGGGGAGAGGATAGAGAGACATGGGGGAGAGGATAGAGAGAGATGGGGGAGAGGATAGAGAGAGACATGGGGGAGAGGATAGAGAGAGATGGGGAGAGGATAGAGAGACATGGGGGAGAGGATAGAGAGACATGTGGGGAGAGGATAGAGAGAGATGGGGGGAGAGGATAGAGAGAGACATGGGGGAAAGGATAGAGAGAGATGGGGGGGATTGAGAGCGATGGGGGGGATTGAGAGCGATGGGGGAGAGGATAGAGAGAGATGGGGGAGAGGATAGAGAGAGATGGGGGAGAGGATAGATAGAGATGGGGGAGAGGATAGAGAGACATGGGGGAGAGGATAGAGAGATGGGGGGGAGGATAGAGAGATGGGGGGGAGGATAGAGAGATGGGGGAGGATAGAGAGACATGGGGGAGAGGATAGAGAGAGATGGGGGGAGAGGATAGAGAGAGATGGGGGAGAGGATAGAGAGAGATGACGGGAGAGGTTAGAGAGAGATTGGGGGGAGTATAGAGAGATGGGGGAGGAGAGAGAGAGAGAGAATAATAAGACAAAAAGTAGAGGTCAAGAGGAGAGAGAAAGATTGAAAAATAGATTGAGTAGAGGAGAAATGACAGAGTGAGGGAGAGGCGAATATCGTAAAAGAGGGGTAGAGAAATAAACGAATACCAGCTAAGACAGATGCACCTGACTACTGCTATTACATTCAGGTTGTGTCCCAAATTAACCCTATTCCTTATGCAGTGCACTACATTTGAGTGGGGTCCATAGGGATGCTCAAAAGTAGTGCACTAGGTAGGAAATATGGTGCCATTAATATGGTTTAATTTGGGACGTATCCTCAGTGTTGTATAGAACCCAGGAGAGGGGGGATTCAGAATGGTGTGACCACCACAGCAGTAGGCCAGGCAAAATAGGGAAGATGGAGGGAGTCAGCCTCAGCACCGTATTCCCCAGTGCCCAATCAGGAGAGAGGAGAAGGCTGGTTGGCTGGGGTTTACACTGTAAACACAAGATGGAGGAAATAAAGGCCCACTCCAACAGAGGGGCAAATCCAATCATATCTAATCATAATCGAATTTGATTGGTCTGGGAAAATGTATTGTATTACTCAGACTTAGGGTGCTTGACTTTGTAAATAGATGCTTAGAAGAATCCTAGCCTACAGTATGCTGATATTTAACCTGACTGAGATAAACTATAAAAAATTATTATTCATAAATGATAAGTTGTATTTTCAGTCAGCTACTCGGAGCTACTGCTGGGTAGATTTAATGGTGACAGCAGTGCATTATCTTATATGTGTATGTGGTGTATGCATGTGTTTGTGAAATTTGTGTCATGTGTTTATGTGTGTGCGATCTCTGTAAGGTATTCATACCACATGAGCCTTAAATGACATGATAGCAAATGATTGTCCTTTTAAAGAGCGAGCCACTGAGCTGTTCTTTCCAGGCGCGGATCAGCCAGTGTGATTCGGGGTGGTTTCCTGTTTCACCAGTGGAGAAGCCGTCTTAGATCTGCAGAGAGCCCGCTTCTGTGGGTGTGACTCTTGTTTGAATGTGTGAGAGCTTGGGGAGCAGGAAGGATTACTTGAGGGAGGTGATTGAAGTTTAATTAAGCTAAATCAATCCTTCCTGTGGGTAGATAGATGGGACCCGGACCAACCAATCATGTTGTTCCTTTTGAGTTACCGCACTTGGATTGATTGGCTGCTGAGACAAATCAATTCCTCTTCTTGGCCAATGTGGTTGGGCTTCGTCGCTATGAGTCTCCCATCGTCTCTATGCTGGTTTGTCTGTAGCTCTGGTAACTGACACTTTCTAGGCTGTCTAATCAACCGCTAGCGAGTCACACTCCAGTATTCCAACAAAGGAATTCTGTAACTGGGATACACATGACTGCATTTTCAGCAACACTTCTATACTTTCTTTAGTCACTGTGAACATTGTCATATCAGAAAAAAACAACTAAATAACTAGGTTTCAGGGCCTCTCGGGTGGTGCAGTGGTCTAAGGTTGTGCCACCAGAGACTCTGGGTTCGCGCCCAGGCTCTTGCGCAGCCGGCCGCGACCGGGAGGTCCATGGGGCGACGCACAGCGTCGTCGGCGTTAGGGAGGGTTTGGCTGATATCCTTGTCTCATCGCGCTCTAGGGACTCCTGTGGCGGGCCGGGCGCAGTGCGCGCTGACCAGGTCGCTAGGTGTACTGTGTTTCCTCCGACACGTTGGTTCAGCTGGCTTCCGGTTTGGAGGCGCGCCGTGTTAAGAAGCAGTGCGGCTTGGTTGGGTTGTGTATCGGAGGACGCATGGCTTTCGACCTTCGTCTCTCCCGAGCCCGTACGGGAGTTGTAGCGATGAGACAAGACAGTAACTACTAACAATTGGATACCACGAAATTGGGGAGAAAAAGGGTTAAAAAAATAACTAGGTTTCCATCCAATAGGCGACATATTTTAATGTGAATATTATAAACAATATGTGCATTTCCCTCCCGGAGATGTTTACATTAAATTGACTTTTTTTCCGGAGGATCTTCAATGCCCGCCGGCTTATCTGACAGAATGCAAGGGGGTGGGAGATGGAGGAGGAAGGCACAACCTTTATCTATCTCCTGCCGTGACAGAACAGAGCACATCTGGCCTCTATAGAATCCAACACAATGGCCGGCGCCAGGCACCGCTCTGTGACAGCGGGGAGCAGCACCCAGCCTGCCTGCACTTATTAGCGTTGACACTGAACAAACACACTCACTCAGTCATGAAAGTTGAAGAGTTCAGCTATTATTTTGCATGAACTTGCTATTTCCGACAATAAAGTGAAGCTTTCAAATGCTAACTGTTTTATTCTGAAAGTATTGGCTGCCCAGCTCCTCAGGGCGCAGACCTCCACCTCTGTATAGACTTCCAGATCTAATGAGAGTGATGTTTCGGTGCAGACTTCTTCAGACACGTTTGATGACAGAATATTCATTCTGACAACTTAGTTCATCCTAAATCTCAACGCTGAAGTTCCCTCAGAGCCCTTCTGCTTGATGAAATATGCTGAGAAGGACGGAGTAGTTCTCTATCCCAGCGTTCTGCACCTTTTTCAGATGCAAGTTCCAATAAAGACAATTATTGTCCCCGAGTGCCAAGGGAGTTTGGTTGTGTTTTATCATGTGACGTCATTCAACATGATCTTACGTCATGTGATCTGGGTTCCACCGATTAGGTCTAACGAGGAACAGGAAGGAACCGTACTCCACTCTAGGGCATGTGACAGAGAGTACTACCGCACACACTGCAGTTATACATAGACTATACCATTGCTCTTGTAGTCTGGTGTGTGTGTGTGTGTGTGTGTGTGTGTGTGTATGTGTGTGTGTGTGTGTGTGTGTGTGTGAGAGAGAGAGAGAACAGGACTGAGTTAGTGAGATTCTTCATCTACTGTACACATTACCATACAATACTGTATTGCCCAAAGGTAGTAGTATTTGACATTTTATTCACCATTCATAATATGACAATGCAATTCAAAATTAACTAGAAATACTCAGTGCAGTTCAGTACGACTGTAGCCTATAGGCTATTTAAGCAATAAGGCCCGAGGGGGAGTGGTATATTGGCCATATACCACAAACCCCCGAGGTGCCTTATTGCTGTTATAAACTGGTTACCAATGTAATTAGAGCAGTATAAATCAATGTTTTGTCATACCCGTGGTATACAGGCTAATATACCACGGCTGTCAGCCAATCAGCATTCCCGGGCTCGAACCACCCAGTTTATAATATGCTGTAGAGCCTAATGCAATAACACCCCTTCAATACACCATACAGCCCTCAAACTCAACTCTGGTGGACCACTGCATTTGTTCATTGTTCCCCTCTAATCAGGGACTGATTTAGACTTGTGCAATTAATGATCAGGTAGAACAGAAAACCTTGCAGAATCCGAACCTTGTATGGTCAGAGTTGAATACCGCTGTCGTACAGTATTATCAGCAAGTCCTCTATTTAGTCCCCATGTGTCTCAGTCCTTAACACATAACTGTCCCTACCCACTCCTAGCCTGGGAGAGCTGTTACACACGGGTCTGGGCAGGAGGCCATTGTAAATGCAGAGTTGTGCTTATTTCTGGTTGAGCTTTGATTGGTTCTCTCAAACTATTTTGTCTTTTGTTGGCGGGCTGAGACCTCACGTTGTTTGGATTTGAAAATCCAACAGTTGTATTGGAAGGGGGCGGCGCTCCGAGGCTGTGTGTGGTTTGGGTGAGAATTAAAAGACACAGAGGAGAACCAATCAAAAAGCACGGCTCCTTCATTATCGACGCAACATGCCGACAACATCAAAATAGCCTTTCCAGACTCTGAAGTCAGGAGGACTTTGAGTTAGGCGTTAGCCAGACTAACACACTCCATCCTTTTCTGCCTAATCTGATTATTCCTTATCTGGTGTTTACTGCATAGTCATTTCGACAACCCCATACTCTCTTCAGTGTCTGTGACATCACGTACCTCGGAGACCAAGATCAGGAAGGGATGTTACCATGACATTAACCTCCAGCCCCTGGGTAATGGACCTGCCATCAGCCGTAAAGTACTTCCTGTCTGGAGGATGGATCTCAGACAGTGCTCCGTCAGGCAGGGTTCTGAGGGCAAAGTAGATCATTGGGTGTTTGCATTTGGAACGAACCAATCAGTCCTGTTTGTTTGACAGGTACGAGAGGATGAACACACTGTGCCTCCTCACACGGTAATTGCCATGTTCAGCCTGGCCTCGCTGTTTGCTGTTGTGTGGGTGTGTGTGTGTATGTGTGTGTTCTCTGTGTGCTTGCTTTTGTGAATGTGTTAGAAAGTGTGTGAGTGCATTGGACTGTTTCTGTGTGTTTTAAGAGACGCAACACCAGTTGGAAAACACAGCATTCCCTGGGCTACCCCACATTTCTCTCTCTCTCTCTCTCTCTCTCTCTCTCTCTCTCTCTCCATCCCCCCTCTCTCTCTCAAGAGGCAACACACACAGTACATCGGCAACAACAACCAGCTGCCTCACAACAGCAGATAAGGCACACACACACCTCCCCCCCACACACACACACACTAAATTAAGATTAAGGTCATGCAGTTTCCAAACAATCAAATCAAATGTTATTGGTCACATACACATGGTTAGCAGATGTTAATGCAAGTGTAGAGATATGCTTGTGCTTCTGGTTCAGACAGTGCAACAATATCTAACAAGTAATCTAACAATTCCACAACAACTACCTAATACACACAAATCTATAGGGGTGAATGAGAATATGTACATATAAATATATGGATGAGCGATGACCGAGCGGCATAGGTAAGATGCAAAAGATGGCATAAAATACAGTATACACATATGAGATGAGTAATGCAAGATATGTAGACATTATTAAAGTGACTAGTGATCCATGTATTAAAGTGGCCAATGATTTGTAGGCAGCAGCCTCCCTGTGTTAGTGGTGGCTGTTGAACAGTCTGATGGCCTTGAGATGGAAGCTGTTTTTCAGTCTCTCGGTCCCTGCTTTGATGCACCTGTACTGACCTCATCTTCTGGTTAGTATAGCGGGGTGAACAGGCAGTGGCTCGGATGGTTGTTATGCTTGATGAACTTGGCCTTCCTGTGACATCAGGTGCTGTAAGTGTCCTGGAGGGCAGGTAGTTTCCCCCCGGTGATGCGCTGTGCAGACCTCACCACCCTCTGGAGAGACCTGTGGTTGTGGGCGGAGCAGTTGCCGTACCAGGCGGTGATACAGCCCGACAGGATGCTCTCAATTTGCCTCCTTGGCGAACGTCTCTATGTACACAGGAGATACAATGTCAGGTTGAAGTGTGAGCGTGTTGAAATCCTGTATGGTACAGATTGAGCCAACAGCACAACAGCATCAATCACAGTAACAGCATGTATTAAGGGTATATGTTCCATATGAACCATAATTGGGGCGTTATTTGGCATTTAGTTCACATTTATTAATATTCATGGGCACTGGTGACAAATAGACCCAATCTGTCTGGGACATGAACCATTTAATGTCACCAGTAATGGGGTTGACGTGATGAAGATGAATTGGTTGAGCGTGACAGCTGATGCCCCCTCTCCTGTGCTGAGATGAGTGGTGTGTTTATGGTTGTGGCAAGGCCTTGGCGAGATGAGGGGAACACTGATGAGGTGTCTGAGGTTACATTAGTCTAACTAGTCTGTACTGTATAATCTTAGAAAAAAAGGTGCTATCTGGAATCAAAAAAGGGTTATTTGCTGTCCCCGTAGGAGAACCCTTTGAGGAACCCTTTTTGGTTTCAGGTAGAACCCTTTCCACAGAGGGTTCTACCTGGATTCAAAAAGGGTTGTCTTATGTGGACAGCTGAATAATCCCTTTTGGAACCCTTTTCTTAGAGTGTAGAACTGCAGAACAGTAGAAATTGTGTAGGAGGAGACATTTATCTCTCGCTACCTCTCATCTGATATGTTTATCCAGCTCGTTGTTCTTCCTGGCTGTCATCTATCTCTGTACCTTTCTCTCTCTCTCTGTCTCTCCATTTCTATTGACCTTTGTCTATCTCCAATGTACCTTCCTCCCTTCCCTCCCTCGCTTTGCTTCCCTCTTCCGCTCTCTCTCCTCCCCCACTTCAACTCCCCCCTCTCTCCATCTCTACCCTCTCACCCCTCCTTCCCCCTCTCTCTCCATCTCTACCCTCTCGCCTCCTCTCTCTCTCCCACTCTGTCCATCTCCCTTCCTCCACCTATTACCTATTCTGACTAGGCAGGGTGAGGAGTGTGTTCAGACAGGCGTGTGTTAACTGGAGGAGACGGGTGCGTCCGTTACCCATCTTGGGCCATTTCTCTCTCCCCGTTGAGGGTCACGACCCCGGGGAGGGAGGGATGCCATCATCCACGTCTGACACTGTTCCCTCACCATCACGCTCACCGCCTCCACCCCCCTGCTGCTTACCCAGATGCCTCTGTGTTGCCCACTAACAGGTGACATTTTGTAATGGACTGACAAACCAGAGGAGGCTGGTGGGAGTAGCTATAGGAGCTCTGGCTCATTGTAATGGTTTGAATAGAATCAATGGATAAATCATTGTAAATAAGGTTATATAAGGACAGTGTGAATTCTTCAAAGATGGGGAAAGCAAGCTGTATCATTAGTACTGCATAGTCTGTGGCAGACAGATATAACCATAGAGATTCAGCATTAATAAAGAATTGAAATCAGCTTTGACTTTCCCCTTTTGATTGTTCTGAGCAATCAGCTTTGATTGATGATGGCATTTCAAGCCTCTGCGAAAAGCAGACAGATCCCAATTAGGAAAATGAGTGAAAGGACCCTAATCAGATAGACACTTATCAGTGCTTTGCACTTCTGATCTGGTTTGATTAAGGAATCAACCTCTTTAATCTGCTTTTGTGTTTTTCCCCCAGAGAGAACAAATGGTCCATTAGAAAATGAGATGCCCCTGCAAAAAGCAGGTGAGGGATGGCATGAGGGTTTGGTAAGGGCGTCTGAAGGGCACCTGGCATAGACAGAGCTGTCAACAGAGACTTGTTTCTGGGTGGGTAGAGTCTAAACCAGCTCAGCGAGGCAGACAAAAAAGGGCCACGGACAACAGAAATAGATTAGTGAAGCACCCTGGGATGAGGCGCCCTCTTTGGAAGGCTGTTGGGGGAGCGCTCCTCAGGGATGTCTGTGTCGTCCGTAGAATGCTCTTTGAGATGAGCTTTTTTTCCTCAGAATACTTTTCCTTTTGAAAAGTAAACCAAGCAAAGGTGTTTCTGGTAGGGCAGCATAGTGGTAATGGATTCCTCAGTGAGAGCCTCTCATTCACGCTGTTGTTATCGATATCTAGGATCGATTTCCCGTTTGGAATGTCTTAGGAGGCGAGATGGCCTGCCGCTAGTCACCTGCATTCAAGAGGCATCACGCATTACTTGAACCTTGCTAACGAGAACAGAATAACAGAGTTACATCAGGTGACTCCTGACCGCATGGCCTCAACGTCCATATCCCGTTGAATCTTGAATAGGAGCTAATGTTATTGCTCCGAGCGTGACATAACTAAACGTAATAGGATGTGTTGATGTACAGCGTCGTATTAAACATAAATGATCGCCCATCACAGTGTATAGTCAGGCAATTGGTTCCAGGGGCATCCAGCCTCCCATCGGTCAGGCAGGTCTCTGTGCTGAGCCAAAATGGACACTGTCTTGTGTGTCCTGTTGGGCTTTTGCCAGCACCAGCAAGCCTGAAGTAGTCCCAGGAAGAGGAGGAGCAGGGAAGACACACACCAGACCTGCCCTTTGGTTAAATACATGTGTACACGTACATCCTGTTTATAGTGAAGCCTACTGTCGTCTTCAAGTGGCACCCTACTCTCTATAGTGCAATATTTTTGACCAGAGTGCCCTGGGTCCTGGTCATAGGGATATAGGGTGCTGTTTGGAATGCATAGTCATTATTTCTTGGATACTGTGTGTCAGGTGAGTTGGGTAATGATGCATGAATATGCATGATCTGCTTTTACTTTACAGCTACTTGATCATTTGAAAATAGATTTTCTAAAAATGTCCAACAAAGAAATATGCCAGTGGCTTGGCCATATCACTAGAGATAGAAGAGAAACTCACAGTCACTGTGCGCTAGATAGAATCACATCTATCCTCCTTCTATCTCTTTGTGCTTTTCACATCTGTCACACGGACCAAAGTGGCCTGAACAGCACAGTCTAGCAGAACAAGTCTCCCTGAGTAAGCGTTTGACGCAAAGTTTGGATGTCGAAAGCTTGTGTGTTGACAAAGCTACGCTTACCGCTCCTTCAGGTATGCAACTCAAACTACTTGCCTAATTGAACTGCAGCTAGCTATTCCGTGTCTGACACCTGCCAGGCCGATAATGGCTGCTCAACCTTTCAGAAAGGCTAACTCGGATAGAGGCTGAACTCAACCAAGCGTATAAGGGCTTTTTCACTTATAAAACTCACTGAGTTTACCAACATGCGTTTGTATGACTCTTTTCAAGACACAGGGTTTTAAAATAACAAGGGAAACGGATAGAATAGTCCATTATTATTATTATATCACAAATCACACGAGCAATATGATAAGCAGATAAATCAAGATGCGTTCAGTGCCCTTATCCAACACCTTGTTACAATGCACAGTTTCTGGTCTATTATAATTGTATGAGAAGCACAGCTTTTGATAACGAGAAAATGTGGTCTGGCCTCTATTACAATATAACTAGTTCTTAAATGGTGAAAGAAAAGTCTTAATCCAGGATTTAGATAGATTTCACCTTCAAACTTCACAGTAAAAACAAAGCATAATAATAATATCTCTAACTAAAAAGCCTTAGCAATGTTTCAGCAGACAACAGGGCCAGTGACCAAGGCAGGAATGAGCATAAGGTACAGATTGCTCTAAGTTCCCTATCTACAGTTGAAGTGGGAAGTTTACATACACTTAGGTTGGAGTCATTAAAACTAGTTTTGGTGCAAAAAATGCAAATCAATCCCAAAACAACCGTAAAGGACCTTGTGAAGATGCTGGAGGAAACAGGTACAAAAGTATCTATATCCACAGTAAAGCAAGTCCTATATCGACATAACCTGAAAGGCCGCTCAGCAAGGAAGAAGTCACTGCTCCAAAACCACCATTAAAAAAGCCAGACTACGGTTTGCAACTGCATATGGGGACAAAGATCGTACTTTTTGGAGAAATGTCCTCTGGTCTGATGAATCAAAAATAGAACTGTTTGGCCATAATGACCATCGTTATGTTTGGAGGAAAAGGGGAGGCTTGCAAGCCGAAGAACACCATCCCAACCGTGAAGCACGGGGGTGGCCGCATCATGTTGTGGGGGTGCTTTGCTGCAGGAGGGATTGGTGCACTTAACAAAATAGATGGCACCATGAGGAAGGGAAATTATGTGGATATATTGAAGCAACATCTCAACACATCAGTCAGGAAGTTAAAGCTTGGTCGCAAATGGGTCTTCCACATGGACACTGACCCCAAGCATACTTGGCATAGTTGTAGGACAACAAACTCAAGGTATTGGAGTGGCCATCACAAAACCCTGACCTTAATCCAATAGAAAATTTGTGGGCAGAACTGAAAAAGCGTGTGTGAGCAAGGAGGCCTACAAACCTGACTCAGTTACACCAGCTCTGTCAGGAGGAATGGGCCAAAATCCACCCAACTTATTGTGGGAAGCTTGTGGAAGGCTACCTGAAATATTTGACCCACGTTAAACAATTTAAAGGCAATGCTACCAAATACTAATTGAGTGTATATAAACTTCTGACCCACTGGGAATATGATGAAAGAAATCAAAGCTAAAATGAATCATTCTCTCTACCACTATTTTGACATTTCACATTCTTAAAATAAAGCGGTGATCCTAACTGACCTAAGACAGGGAATGTTTACTAGGATTAAATGTCTGGAATTGTGAAAAACTGAGTTTAAATGTATTTGGCTAAGGTGTATGTACACTTCTGACCTCAACTATCTGACAGCTTCATTTGCATTTGTACATTTTATTATTTTAGCAGACCCTCTTATCCAGAGCGACTTACAGTTCATCTTCAGATAGCTGGGTGGGACAACCACATATCACAGTCATAGTATGTATACTCTTCCTCAATAACGGAGCTATCAGTGAAGTCAGAGGTAGTGTTTTTTCAAGTTAGTTCAAATACATTCCTTCCATAACATGCATATTTTTTACCCGACTTTAAGCAATCCTATACATTCTTACAACAACATCCATTTCTCTGTAGCCCATCTAAGCTCAGGACACCCCCCTCAATACACATGCTAATGCTATCGTCACTAACTCCTTTATAGACCTTTTTTTAGTTTTTTATAGCTGTTACTATCTATCGCCTGACGATAATCGGGTACCATTGACCCAAGCAAGGCTGGGTACATTCTCTAACTCTGTGTGGGTGTGCACAATCTCAGGCTGCTTGCTGCCTGGTGCATGCAAGCATAACCAGAATGGTTTCTCTTCCAGTCTATGCCTAAATATGGACTTCCCTTTCCTAGGGTCACCCCAGACCAAACCAATGACTTATCCAAATCATCCATATTACTTCAATTATACATTTTCATTCTAATTCAATCAAGTCTGTCCAAATTCACTTATTCTTATGCGTCTCTGTGTAGCCTGGCGAAAGCAAACCCAGCACAAACCCAGCACAAACCCAGCACAAACCCAGAACAGGACACAAAGTCATTTGGGGTTGTTGATTCTGTCGAAGCTTACATTTAAAATGAGATCATGTGGGAGGGAAATCACTGCATGGTGAAGTCACCATAAAGTAAAGATCTGTCACCTGTTAGTAAAGTGCATAAAAACAGTCTGTACAAAGTGGAATGTATCGACCCTCGTGGCTCTGTTTTCTATTCTGTTGTTGTCATTTTTACTCCCTTTTTCTCCCCAATTTCGTAATTACGATCTCATCGCTGCAACTCCCCAACGGGCTCTGGTGAAGCAGTGGCTCTGCTTTCTATAAAAAAATACAAATAAAATATAAAGACCACAACGTTCACAGTTAGAATGGACTTTCTAACTTGTCAAATGTCTGAGTGCAAGATGTCCATCAACAAAATGACATCTTGCATGAAAACCCAAAATACATTTTGTCATAAAACAATATGTCCACGTGAAACCCTAACCCCACATGGAACAGTAGATCCTCATCTTACCCATACTGCACTGGGTGAAATGACATATCAACATATACATGACAATTAAAAAATTCAACAAAATACAGCACCTAAAGCTTTATATGAAATATGTCATTCTGATAATTACTCGCGCTTCAAATAATGTTAACAACTCCACAACGTGGTTCTGAAAGCCCTGGTATTCAGCCAACAAGGCGCTAACATCCCCATGTCTTTCTGAAAGTATCAACAGGCAAACACGACCATCTGGCATAAATATTACAAAACGCTGCAGATTGTGCAAAATATGATATATTCCAGTACGAGTGTAAAATAAAACGTTTTCATTAACCCCACGATGGATTCTTCTTCTATGGTATATTGGGGATCGCACAATTTCATGTGCATTCCGTCCCCTATTGTGCAGGATGGAAACAGGATAATTCAATCACATGGTTGCAGTCACTGATAAGGGTGGACAGCTGTGGATGAGTGAGGAATGTGGGCCGAGGTCAGGTTAGGTCACATGACGGGAGAAGGAACAGTTTATTACCTGTATCACTTAACTTCCTGCCTAGCAACAGATATGTATGGCTGTATTGGCTGTCCAGATGTGTAAGGGGGAGACACAGCTGTCCAACTGTTCATCCACTTCCTCCATCTTTCCTCTCCAGTCTGCTCCCCATGATGGATTACAACAGCTCTCCGGTGTAATTGCTTTCTCTCACTCTTACACATTGTGGAGGCACAATCCCATAACTGCTTGCACACATTATTTACAGCTCTCTTAAAGGGACAGTGCTCCTAAGTGGATCCAAATGAATACAGCTATGTGCTTTTACCACCTGGCTACATCTGGATTCAATGTCCATTGTCAATGTCCAGTGTGTGTGTGTGTGTGGCTACGGTCAGCCTGGGGTCATTGTGATTTAGCTGTGGTATGTGAGTGCGGTTCAGCAGTTTTGCTGAGGCAGCTATACATACCCCAGGCCCCCAGTCCCAGCCTAGCCAACCAGGCTGCTTGGAGAGCCCTTCCCCACAATACCCAGCCCCACAGGGCACTAGTGGGCACGTCCATGGAAGGCAGTATGCTTGTGACAAAGAGTTCTCCTAGGCTCTCTGTTTCCTCCTTCCTCCCTTCTACTCTCTCCTTCCTCTCTTCTACTCTCTCCTTCCTCTCTTCTACTCTCTCTAATTCCTCTCTTCTACTCTCTCTTCTTCTCTCTCTCCTTCCTCTCTTCTTCTCTCTCTCCTTCCTCTCTTCTTCTCTCTCTCCTTCCTCTCTTCTTCTCTCTCTCCTTCCTCTCTTCTACTCTCTCTCCTTCCTCTCTTCTACTCTCTCTCCTTCCTCTCTTCTTCTCTCTCTCCTTCCTCTCTTCTTCTCTCTCCCCTTCCTCTCTTCTTCTCTCTCCCAAATGTTCACCAGGTCGCCATGGAAACACTCTGGCCGTGCTGAGAATATCTATTAACACACTCGTCATGGCAGGACTACCCTACTCTTTCATTTTTAGTTTTTCTTTCTCTCTCATCTCTCTATGGTTTTCTCACTCCCTTCCTCTCGTCCTCTTTCTTGTCCTCTCTCGCTCTGCTCTTCTGCCTCTCTCTCTCCTTCTTGTTCACTCTCTCTACATTCATTTTTACCCTTCTCCTTGTCCATCATGCTGAGTATTAGCAACCCTCCTCTCATGGACACCTCCCCCCTCCTCAACCATCCTCTTCATCACATATCCCATTTAAACATCTCTTCAGATTCCTTTTTTCTCTTTTTGTCCTGCAGCATCCCTCCATCTCGTCCCCCAGCCTCGGAATGGCTCTGGTTACCAGGTCACAGAGGAACACAACACAAACACTATACATTTCAAATAGAGAATTCACTTCTTTTCACCAGAGCCCTATGGGTGGACTTTATATAAAGTGGACTTTATATGAAATAGGGTACCATTTGAAAGACATCAAGAGTGCTGCTCTCTGAACAGTGCAGGCCCAGTGTAAGCAGCCAGCCTCTCCTTCTTCCCCCAGTGCCCCCCCCCACCCCCCTCTATTCTCCTGCTTGGTATTCAGGTGTGGTGCTGGAGGTGCAGTCTGGTAGAGTGCAGTATGGAAATGGAACTACATCAGCCCTCCATCATTAGACATTCCTCTCTAAGCAAACACACAGCCCGACTGGACTGTCAGTCTGAGGGGACAGAGACACAGAACACGGCTGCACACTGGAGGTGTGTGTGTGTGTTTGGGGCAAGATTGTGTGTGTGCGCGCGAGTGTGTGTTTACTAAGTGAGTGTGTATGTGTACGAGCGCACGTATGGGAAATATCTTATGTTGTTGTTAAGACCAATTACATGGAAGCCCGGACTGAGTCTAACCTGAAACTCTGCAGTAGCAGCGATGAGTTGCGTATAACCTGAGTTATTCCTATTGCAAAAGCATCAGATGATGGTTTTGTGGGTAGCCTCTCAATATAACACTCTTGACATAGGGATACTCAACCCTACTCATCGTTGCCGGGTGCAAGGTGAATAATACTGTATGTAGACGAGTGCATGGAGATGGATATGCTTTCAAGGGCCTTCAGCTGCTCTATAATGTTAAAGCTGGACTGACAACGTGAGAGACAAAGATAAAGAAGGCGATAGAGAGAGAGAACGAGAGCGGGAGAAAGGTAAAGAGAGAGGGCGTGCGTGCGTGCGGACAGACGTCTACACCCCCAGGCTACCCTCAGTAGGTCTCACATTGTGCCTGTAATCTGCTTAACTAGCTCTCTGCTCTACACATTCTCCCTTGCAGATGGTGCTCACACACTGCACCCCAAAACTACACACACTGTAGAGCAGGAACCCAGAGAGCAGGAACACAATACAGATGCAGTGTGCTGTAAGTAACACCTGGTGAAAGAATGGTTGAATAGCAGGTACTGTATACACATAAATGCCCTCACAATCTGGATACGTGAGTGTGTGTACAGGCCTGAAGTTGTGTGTATCTGTTCAACAATTATACTCACTAGGCCTTTAACCCAAATGAAATGGCACCCTATTCCCTGAGGGCCCTGATCAAAAGTAGTGCACTATATAAGAAATGGGATGCCATTTGGGACTCAACCTAGTAGAATAAACAAGCAAACCAACTAACTTTATGTACATACTGCTTCAAAAACACACTGCCAGTCAACCATGGACCCTGACCCACTTTTACAGTGAGAGAGAGTGTGTTAGAGTTTCTGAGTATCTTGCTGCTCAGTGTTCGGGCTCTCAGGGTCATTGTGTTCTCAACCCGAGGGAACAGGTCTTTGTGGAGAGCCTGGTACATTGTCACAAAGCCAGTTGGAACAGCGCTGTCACTGTCATCACAGAAACCACCATGAACTATCTCTCCCATCCAAACCCCAGCCTTCTCTCTCTCTCTCTCTCTCCAGGGCCAACATTCTCCCTTCGCTTTGGGCTTTAAGCCTATTCAGAGCCATGTGTTCTATTCAGACAGCTCCCCCCCATCTTTTTCTCTCTGTCTCTCTCTCCGTCTCACTGTCTCTCACTCTCACTGTCTCTCTCTCTCTCTCTCTCTCTCTCTCTCTCCAGGGCCAACATTCTCCCTTCTGGGCTTTATCTATTCAGAGCCATGTGTTCTATTCAGACAGCTCCCCATCTCTCTCACTCTGTCTGTCTCTCTCTCTCTCTCTCGCTCTGTCTCGCTCTCCATCTCGCTCTCTCGCTCTCCCTCTCACTCTCTCTCTCTCTCTCTCTCTCTCTCGCTCTCGCTCTCGCTCTCTCTCTCTCTCTCTCGCGCTCTCCATCTCACTCTCTCTCTCTCTCTCTCTCTCTCGCTCTCCATCTCACTCTCTCTCTCTCTCGCTCTCTCTCTCTCTCTCCTGTCAATAGAAAGCAGAGAGCATATACGCCAATGTGGGCGCCTCCAAGTTGAATAGCCGTGAAAGGTTTATATTCATGATTCAAGGGCATGACGTTAACAGTTACTATTCAAGTGCATGTTGACATTTTTGTTCTCATATTGCAGTTGGAAACCTTCCACAGCAACTGGAAACAAGGACGATGGTTAAAAATAATTTGTTCTATGTCAACCACAATAATGATTCAGTTATCAAATGTGGAATTTTTTTATTTAGCTAAGAAAACATATTTTGAGGCAGATGGTTTATTTATCTCGTACTCCATACAGGCCAATGAAAGGCTGGTGTATGTTTGCTGCTGGCTCCACCCAAGTATTGTTCTCTCTCTCTCTTCTCTCTCTCTCTTCTCCCTACTGTTCTATCCATCTCTCTCTCCTCCTAGGTGAGCTAGTCCTACCCCTCCCAGCCACGCCCGGCATCTTCTCCCCGTCTCTCTCTTCGTCCGCCTCATCCATCTCTTCCCCCGGCATTCTCCGCCATGGCACTCCTCTCCACCGCTCTCTCTGCCTCCGTCCCCTTCCTCCTCTTCCTCCTCCTCCCCCTTCCTTCGCCCTGCGCCCTGGAGTCTCTACGTGGAGGAGGAGGAGAGGAAGAGAACCGCTCCATCTCCACCATGTCCTATCCCTCCATGTCTCCGGAGTTCTGGAGCAACAGCAGCACGGGGCTGGGCAGCAGTTCAAAGTGCTCGCAGCCGGTGGTGTGCAGGCCGGGCACCCTGCTACCCGTGTGGAAGCCCCTGAGCCCCGGGCTGGGCGACCAGGTAGCCAGGGCCGTGGTCTACTTCACCTGTCTCATGTACATGTTCCTGGGAGTGTCCATCATCGCAGACCGCTTCATGGCCTCTATCGAGGTCATAACCTCACAGGTTGGTACCGTGGGACAGATCGATCCATATGATAGAGTTGTTAAAGCATTGTACTAGGGATGTCGTCTCATTCACTACAGAATGAAAATGACATAGAAACAGAATGAAGAGATGCTATTTTTACAGAGAGAGCTCTCCCACTCTTAGACCCAGTGGTTGGCTCTCCTTTCTCACCTCTCTCATTAACTGTCACTCAAACACAGTGAACATCGAAACACTCTATAATAAGGGAATTGTAAAACTGGCCTCCGCAGGGGTGATAGACATAGCAGTTTCCATCTCCAGGAATGCCGCCTTGCTTCTCGGTGTTACCACAGACAACTCAAATGAACGTGTTATTTCTATGTTTGGGTTTCTACATTTCTTGTAGTGACTGACGCTGGGGCCATATGGAATCCCAATATTTCAATAGTTCTCTGCTGACTCAATAAAGTGAAAGAGATTCTACCCTTGGGTTGGAACCGGTTCAGAGAATTTTGAAGAAACGGAACCCGGGAATGAGAGTGATACAGTTCCGCAGCAGAACCTTTATTTTAAAAGCACGGGAACTGGTTCAGAGAGTTACTTTATGTTCTGGGCATGTTTTTCTAGTCCCACAAAAGGACGCAACAAAGCAGCTATGCAAAAAGCCCTCACTCTGTCACTCGGAAACTGTGTCCAGTGTCTGCCTGCAAGCTGAAACTCTTTGCCAGTGTGTGTGGGTGTAAGCTACCTGCACTTCCCCCTCCGACGGAGAGAGACAACATGGTGCAGTTTGAGGCCATGTGGCGGAGAGTGATGCGAGGGCTTGAGATGTCATCACGTGGTTCTGGGCATGTGTTATGTAGTTGAGGGTTGTGTGATGTCGTTTGTATGTTTTGTAATTGTTCGTTTTTTTAAAAAAGATATAAAAAAAAAAAAATATTAGAGAATAATAGATTTTCAATGCTAGTTAAAAAGGAACACAAAGGAACGATATAAACAGGTACTTTTTAAAGTTCGAACTGGTTTGGAAAGTAATAGCAGACTTAGTGTATTGAATTATTGGTTCTATCTGATTTAAAGCTTCAGATAATTGGTCCAGACTCTTTGACATTGTTATAAATTGGATTTCTCTGCTGACGAGAGTTTTTTTCAACAAACTGAAGTAGATTCTAGCCCTGGAATCGATTCAATAATCAATTAACCTGCTAATGATTATTCCATTTCAGTTCATTGTTGGGCCATCGAAAACCATTGTGAATTTACTAGTTACAGTTGAAGTGGGAAGTTTACATACACTTAGGTTGGAGTCATTAAAACTGGTTTGTCAACCACTCCACACATTTCTTGTTAACAAACTATAGTTTTGGCAAGTCGGTTAGGACATCTACTTTGTGCATGAGACAAGTAATTTATTATTTCACTTATAATTCACTTTATCACAATTCCAGTGCATGAGAAGTTTACATACACTAAGTTGACTGTGCTTTTAAACAGCTTGGAAAATTACAGAAAATTATTTTATGGCTTTAGAAGCTTCTGATGGGCTAATTGACATCATTTGAGTCAATTGTAGACCTCCACAAGTCTGGTTCATCCTTGGGAGCAATTTCCAAACGCCTGAAGGTACCACATTCATCTGTACAAACAATAGTACGCAAGTATAAACACCATGGACCACGCAGCCGTCATACCGCTCAGGAAGGAGATGCGTTCTGTCTCCTAGAGATGAATGTACTTTGGTGCGAAAAGTGCCAGTCAACCCCAGAACAACAGCAAAGGACCTTGTGAAGATGCTGGAGGAAACAGGAACAAAAGTATCCTGTAAAACGAGTCCTATTTCGACATAACCTGAAAGGCCGCTGAGCAAGGAAGAAGCCACTGCTCCAAAACCGCCATAAAAAAGCCAGACTACGGTTTGCAACTGCACATGGGGACAAGGAACATACTTTTTGGAGGATTGTCTGGTCTGATGAAACAAAAATTGAAGTGTTTGGCCATAATGACCATCGTTATGTTTGGAGGAAAAAGGGGGAGGATTGCAAGCCGAAGAACCCCATCCCAACCGTGAAGCACGTGGTGGCAGCATCATGTTGTGGGGGTGCTTTGCTGCAGGAGGGACTGGTGCACTTCACAAAATAGATGGTACCATGAGGCAGGAAAATTATGTGGATATATTGTTGCAACATCTTAAGACATCAGTCAGGAAGTTAAAGCTTGGTTGCAAATGGGTCTTCCAAATGGACAATGACCCCAAACATACAACAAAGTCGGCCATCAGATAGCCTGACCTCAATCCTATAGAACATTTGTGGGCAGAACTGAAAAAGCGTGTGTGAGCAAGGAGGCCTACAAACCTGACTCCGCTACACCAGCTCTGATAGGAGGAATGGGCCAAAATTCACCCAAGCACAGGCCTGGCTCTCTCTGGCAAGGAGCACAGGCCTGGCTCTCTCTAGCAAGGAGCACAGGCCTGGCTCTCTCTGGCAAGGAGCACAGGCCTGGCTCTCTCTGGCAAGGAGCACAGGCCTGGCTCTCTCTGGCAAGGAGCACAGGCCTGGCTCTCTCTGGCAAGGAGCACAGGCCTGGCTCTCTCTGGCAAGGAGCACAGGCCTGGCTCTCTCTGGCAAGGAGCACAGGCCTGGCTCTCTCTGGCAAGGAGCACAGGCCTGGCTCTCTCTGGCAAGGAGCACAGGCCTGGCTGGCAAGGAGCACAGGCCTGGCTCTGGCAAGGAGCACAGGCCTGGCTCTCTCTGGCAAGGAGCACAGGCCTGGCTCTCTCTGGCAAGGAGCACAGGCCTGGCTCTCTCTGGCAAGGAGCACAGGCCTGGCTGTCTCTGGCAAGGAGCACAGGCCTGGCTCTCTCTGGCAAGGAGCACAGGCCTGGCTCTCTCTGGCAAGGAGCACAGGCCTGGCTCTCTCTGGCAAGGAGCACAGGCCTGGCTCTCTCTGGCAAGGAGCACAGGCCTGGCTCTCTCTGGCAAGGAGCACAGGCCTGGCTCTCTCTGGCAAGGAGCACAGGCCTGGCTCTCTTTGGCAAGGAGCACAGGCCTGGCTCTCTCTGGCAAGGAGCACAGGCCCTCTCAGTAATACATTTCAACTCTATATCTGACATCGTATGGGTGTCTTCTTTTCTTTAAGCCCATAACCATGTGTGTGAGGTGTAGACTTTTGTTTCAAAGTAGATTTACGACTACCAAGAAACACTCTGTGTGACCCTGATTTAGCCCACTGCAGTAAAATGAACCAACCCCACATCTCAAGGTCACTGTAAATGTAAAGGAACCTGCAAGTCAGCATTTCGTAGGACAGTGTATCCCATGCATCCAACTAATAAAACCTGAAATGTCTCCATAGCCCGTCGTCCATCACTTCTCCATTCTCTAGATCACTAGGGTAGGTAACAACATCTCCACCCCACTGATCTTCAACACTGGGGCCCCACAAGGGTGTGTTCTCAGCCCTCTCCTGTACTCCCAGTTCACCCACAACTGCGTGGCCATGCACGCCTACAACTCAATCATCACGTTTGCAGACGACACTACAGTGTTAGGGCTGATTACCAACAACGACGAGACGTCCTACAGGGAGGAGGTGAGGGCCCTCGGAGTGTGGTGTCAGGAAAATAACCTCACACTCAACATCAACAAAATGTTGACGCCAGGACAGCGGAGTCAATCACCACCTTCCGGAGACACCTGAAACCCCACCTCTTTAAGGAATACCTAGGATAGGATAAGTAATCCTTCTCACCCCCCCTCCCTTTTAAGATTTAGATGCACTATTGTAAAGTGACTGTTCCACTGGATGTCATAAGGTGAATGCACCAATTTGTAAGTCGCTCTGGATAAGAGCGTCTGCTAAATGACTTAAATGTAAATGTAAATGATGATCGTGGACTTCAGGAAACAGCAGAGGGAGCAGCCCCCTATCGACATCGACGGGACAGCAGTGGAGAGGGTAGAAAGTTAAGTTCCTCGGCTTACACATCACGGACAAACTGAAATGGTCCACTCGCACAGACAGCGTGGTGAAGAAGGCGCAACAGCGCCTCTTCAACCTCAGAACACTCCCCAACTTTTACAGAAGCACAATCGAGAGCATCCTGTCGGGCTGTATCACCGCCTGGTACAGCAACTGCTCCGCCCATAACCGTAAGGCTCTCCGGAGGGTAGTGAGGTCTGCACAACGCATCACCGGGGGAAAAATACCTGCCCTCCAGGACACCGACACCACCCGATGTCACAGGAAGGCCAACAAGATCATCAAGGACAACAACCACCCGAGGCACTGCCTGTTCACCACGCTATCATCCAGAAGGCGAGGTCAGTACAGGTGCATCAAAGTGGGGACCGAGAGACTGAAAAACAGCTTCTATCTCAAGGCCATCAGACTGTTAAACAACCACCACTAACATTGAGTGGCTGCTGCCAACATACTGACTCAACTCCAGACACTTTAATAATGGAAAGATTGATGTAAAAAAATGTATCACTAGCCACTTTAAACAATGCCACTTAATATAATGTTTCCATACCCTACATTACTCATCTCATATGTATATACTGCACTCAATACCATCTACTGCATCTGGCCTATGCCGTTTTATACCATCACTCATTCATATACAGTGCCTTGCGAAAGTATTCGGCCCCCTTGAACTTTGCACGCCCAATTTTTCCATTTTTGATTTGTTAAAAAAGTTTGAAATATTCAATAAATGTCGTTCCACTTCATGATTGTGTCCCACTTGTTGTTGATTCTTCACAAAAAAATACAGTTTTATATCTTTGTTTGAAGCCTGAAATGTGGCAAAAGGTCGCAAAGTTCAAGGGGGCCGAATACTTTCGCAAGGCACTGTATTTGTATGTACGTATTCTTATTCATTCCTTTACATTTGTGTGTGTATATGGTAATTGTTGTGAAATTGTTAGGTTAGATTACTCGTTAGATACTGCTGCATTGTCGGAACTAGAAGCGCAAGCATTTCTCTACACTCGCATGCACATCTGCTAACCATGTGTATGTGACAAATTTGAATTGATTAGAATAACAGATTGTCCCCTCTCCTTCTGCCAGGCAGTCGGGGACACGTCCTCCCTCGTGGCAGGATACTGTAAATACCATCCGTCATGCTTATATGTGGAGAAGAATGAAATCTCCAGGTTCCCACTACTCCCCATCTCAGGCCTATGAGCAGTTTTTTTCTTCTTTTACAGTAACTATCTAAATGAGATGAAGATATGTATGAGTCTGGGGGTGAGATACTGGAGTGTGATGGAGGGGGAATAGAGTGATTGCCTGTGTGTGTGACCCCCCCCCCCCCACCTCTGTCTGTCTGTCCTGCAGGAGAAGGAAGTGACCATCACCATGCCAGGAGGAGAGACGTCTGTGGCCACTGTACGTATCTGGAACGAGACTGTGTCCAACCTAACTCTGATGGCTCTAGGCTCCTCCGCCCCAGAGATCCTGCTGTCGGTCATAGAGGTGGGTGTCACATCATAAAGACTCCCCCGACCACATCTCATAAGTGGGTGTCACATCATAAAGACTCCCCCGACCACATCTCATAAGTGGGTGTCACATCATAAAGACTCCCCCGACCACAACTCATAAGTGGGTGTCACATCATAAAGACTCCCCCGACCACATCTCATAAATGGGTGTCACGTCATAAACACCCCCTCCCAGCGACATCATATCAGCAGCAGTGTATTATACTGGAATGAAGCTGAAAATGAAAAGGATATCTTCTTTAAACGTATTGTCAAATCTTACCAATATAACATTTACGTACAATTTGTACATGGCCTTTTTGATTTATACTAACAGTTCTCTAAAAGTCTCTCTCTCCTCTGTCTCCCGGGGGTTAGGTTTGTGGGCACGGGTTTGAGGCGGGTGAGCTGGGACCTGGCACCATTGTGGGCAGCGCCGCCTTCAACATGTTTGTGATCATCGCCATCTGTGTGTGGGTCATCCCTGAAGGAGAGACCAGGAAGATCAAACACCTGCGCGTGTTCTTCATCACAGCCTTCTGGAGTATCTTCGCCTATATCTGGCTCTTCCTCATCCTCTCCGTCATCTCACCCGGAGTCGTGGAGGTGTGTGTGTGTGTGTTAGCAAATGTGTATAAAACAATTAATCCCAGTTTGGATGTATGTCTTGTAATGGTCCCCTGTCTTTGTTTGTGTTCAGGTGTGGGAGGCCCTGGTCACCCTGCTCTACTTCCCCGTGTGTGTGATCCTGGCCTGGATCGCCGACCGACGCCTGCTTTTCTACAAGTACATGGCCAAGCGTTACCGCGCCGACAAGCACGGCATTGTCGTGGAGACGGAGGGGGACACAACTCCGAAAGGCTTCGAGATGATTATAGATGGAAAGTTCCCACCAAGGGGAGGGGCGGTGGGAATGATGCCCAGTGAGAACTGCCAGGATGGGGCCAACAATGCGGCGGGCACCGTGGCCTACCTGCCCAACTCCAACAGCACCATGGTGACCGTAGAGAATACCAAGGAGCTGGACGAGAGCCGCAAGGAGGTGAGAGAGACCTGCTGTTAGAGGGATTAGAGAGAGAGTGGTGTACAGTATGGAAGAGGAGAAGGAGAGAGAGAGGTGTACAGTAGGGAGGGGGAGAGGGAGAGAGAGGTGTACAGTAGGGAGGAGGAGGAGGAGAGAGAGAGAGAGTGTACAGTAGGGAGGAGGAGAGGGAGAGAGGGGTGTACAGTAGGCAGGGGGAGGGAGAGTGGTGTACAGTATGGAAGAGGAGAAGGAGAGAGAGAGGTGTACAGTAGGGAGGGGGAGAGGGAGAGAGAGGTGTACAGTAGGGAGGAGGAGAGAGAGAGGTGTACAGTAGGGAGGAGGAGGAGAGAGAGAAGTGTACAGTAGGGAGGAGGAGGAGGAGAGAGAGTACAGTAGGGAGGAGGAGAGAGAGAGGTGACAGAGACAGAGACAGAGGGGAGAGGGGAGAGAGTAGAGAGAGAGAGAGAGAGAGTACAGAGGAGAGAGAGAGAGAGTACAGAGAGAGAGAGAGAGAGAGGTGAGAGAGAGAGATGTACAGTAGGGAGGAGGAGAGAGGTGTACAGTAGGGGAGGAGGGAGGAGGAGAGAGGTGTACAGAAGAGGGAGGAGGAGAGAGAGAGAAGTCTACAGTAGGGAGGAGGGAGAGAGAGATGTACAGTAGGGGGAGGAGAGAGAGAGAGAGAGAGAGAGAGAGGGAGAGAGTACAGTAGGGAGGAGGAGAGAGAGGTGTACAGTAGGGAGGAGGAGAGAGAGAGAGAGGGGGAGAAGTGTGCAGTAGGGAGGAGGAGAGAGAGAGGTGTACAGTAGGGAGGAGGAGAGGTGTACAGTAGGAGGAGAGAGGGGGAGAAGTGTGCAGTAGGGAGGAGGAGAGAGAGAGGTGTACAGTAGGGAGGAGGGAGGAGAGAGAGAGGTGTACAGTAGGGAGGAGGAGAGAGAGAGGTGTACAGTAGGGAGGAGTAGAGAGAGATGTAGGGAGGAGGAGAGAGAGAGGTGTACAGTAGGGAGGAGTAGAGAGAGATGTAGGGAGGAGGAGAGAGAGAGAGGTGTACAGTAGGGAGGAGGAGGGGGAGAGAGGTGTACAGTAGGGAGGAGGAGGGGGAGAGAGGTGTACAGTAGGGAGGAGGAGGAGAGAGGTGTACAGTAGGGAGGAGGAGGAGAGAGGTGTACAGTAGGGAGGAGGAGAGAGAGAGAGGTGTACAGTAGGGAGGGGAGAGAGAGATGTACAGTAGGGAGGAGGAGAGAAGTGTACAGTAGGGAGGAGGAGAGAGAGAGATGTACAGTAGGGAGGAGCAGAGAGAGATGTACAGTAGGGAGGGGAGAGAGAGATGTACAGTAGGGAGGAGGAGAGAGATGTACAGTAGGGAGGAGGAAAGAGGTGTACAGTAGGGAGGAGGAGAGAGGTGTACAGTAGGGAGGAGGAGAGAGAGAGGTGTACAGTAGGGAGGAGGAGAGAGAGAGAGGTGTACAGTAGGGAGGAGAGAGGTGTACAGTAGGGAGGAGGAGAGAGGTGTACAGTAGGGAGGAGGAGAGAGGTGTACAGTAGGGAGGAGGAGAGAGGGAGAGGTGTACAGTAGGGAGGAGGAGAGAGGTGTACAGTAGGGAGGAGGAGAGAGAGGTGTACAGTAGGGAGGAGGAGAGAGGGGTACAGTAGGGAGGAGGAGAGAGGTGTACAGTAGGGAGGAGGAAAGAGGTGTACAGTAGGGAGGAGGAGAGAGGTGTACAGTAGGGAGGAGGAGAGAGAGAGGTGTATAGTAGGGAGGAGGAGAGAGGTGTACAGTAGGGAGGAGGAGAGAGGTGTACAGTAGGGAGGAGGAGAGAGGTGTACAGTAGGGAGGAGGAGAGAGGTGTACAGTAGGGAGGAGGAGAGAGAGAGGTGTATAGTAGGGAGAGAGAGAGGTGTACAGTAGGGAGGAGGAGAGAGAGAGAGGTGTACAGTAGGGAGGAGGAGAGAGAGAGGTGTACAGTAGGGAGGAGGAGAGGTGTACAGTAGGGAGGAGGAGAGAGGTGTACAGTAGGGAGGAGGAGAGAGAGCGAGTTGTACAGTAGGGAGGAGGAGGAGAGAGAGAGAGATGTACAGTAGGGAGGAGGAGAGAGGTGTACAGTAGGGAGGAGGAGAAAGGTGTACAGTAGGGAGGAGGAGAGAGAGAGGTGTACAGTAGGGAGGAGGAGAGGTGTACAGTAGGGAGAGAGAGAGTGGGAGGTATGGAGGGAGAGATAGGGAGGGAGAAAGAGAGAGAGGTGTACAGTAGGGAGGAGAGAGAGAGAGGTGGGGACAGAGAGAGAGGGAGGGGTGGTTATGGAGGATATACTCATCCCATTCATGTACACCCACATAGCACCTGTCAGGAATAGATAGGGCTAGAGAGAGTAAAAGAGATGGAGAGAAGAAGAGGATACACCCATCTCAACCACACATACAAACACACTGGAGCCAAGGAGACCATTAAGAGCTACTAACGTGCTGAACCTACAAGAGTCACAAACCTTCTCTCTGTGTCGAGGTTGTGTGTCTGTGTCCCTCTTTTTCAACCCCTGTTCCTCTGCCCCCAGGTGATCCGCATCCTGAAGCAGCTGAAGCAGAAGTTTCCGGACAAGGAGCTGGATCAGCTTGTAGATCTTGCCAACTACTACGCCCTCCTCCATCAACAGAAGAGCCGCGCCTTCTACCGCATCCAGGCTACGCGCATGATGACCGGCGCCGGCAACGTGCTCAAGAGGCACGCCGCCGACCACTCCCGCCGCGCCGCCGCCGTGGACGAGGAAGTGGTCTGCGAGGACGACGACCTGGCTGAGTGCAGCCGCCTGGCGTTCGAGAGCACCCACAGCCAGTGTATGGAGAACTGCGGCGTACTGAGGCTGGCTGTGGTGTGTCAAGGGGGCCTGGGGGAGAGCACCTTCTACGTGGACTACCGGACCGAGGACGGCTCGGCCAACGCCGGGTCTGACTACGAGTACAGCGAGGGAACGCTGGTGTTCAAACCCGGAGATACCCGCAAGGAGATCAAGGTAATGACAGTAATGTACAGTTATAATCAATTATAGTAAGAAGCATTGCACAACTGTGCTGCCAAGCAGATCCCCAGCTAGGTCGTTAGACCTGCTTGTCGTGGGCAGATCCAGACGTCACGTAATGGAAGGTGCAGAAAACAGCCGTAGAAACCGATTACCCTCTGAATTAGAGTCCACTCTGTCCCTGATCAACCGGCTCATATTGTCTTAGAGGAGCCAGTAGAACTGGAGAGTCTTCCGGAAGCTGGAGCACATTAAAGTCTGCCTCATGGTCCTGACTGACAGTGGATACGACTTCATCTGAGGGGGAGAGACGGTGAAAAAAGGAAGTGGGCTTTGAAGTGTTTTGTCCTTGGAGAGGATGTTTCTCTCTTTGAACTTTGTCTTAGTTTTCACGTCATTTCATGTTCACGCTTAGACAGGACAAAGAGAATGTGTATTTCTGGATCGCAGGAGGGGTGTTGAGGAAAGGGAGAAAACAAGGAATGTGAAGAGAGAGCGAGTTGGGGAACAACTCAATTGCGTTATTTCATCACAGTAGCTTGTCAACCATTAGACATGAATGAGTGACTACAACAATCAATCCTTTAGTGTCCCAAGTCTTTGACGATCAGTGAGGTTGATTTGACGCGTCTCTCTCAAGCGTTTGTGGTTTGTAACAGCTGTCACATTCTGTCTACAAGCAACAGTGTTTCTCTTATCCTTTTAAAGACTGGCACTTCCTCCAAAGACGAGTGAGTACACAATTGTTAAAAAATCAATGAATGAATGTGTGTTGCGTGTATCTACCGACGGCCTGTAAAGATACATCCATTGTTTTGTTCTTTTTGTTTTGCTCTGCCTGCAAAACACGCTGGATGATTCAGAATCCATTGAAGAGCTTGAACGATTCATCGACGAGAGATACTTACGAACTCAAAGGTTTCTGAGGATTTGAGCATTGTTAAGGACAACCAACCAACCCAATCAGCAAAACAAACCAAAGCCAAGTTGGCCAATGGGTATCAGCGATGGAACCAAACCATCCCCTAGTAAGAGGGCGCGTGTGGCGAGGTTTACTGATATGGATGTGGACTTGTTAAAATCCATCAATGAAAGGCTTGCCAAACTTGATATCGTGGATACATTACGAGAAATGTCCTTTGGTCTGATAAAACAAAAATGGAATTATTTGGCCTTAATGACCATTGTTATGTTTGGAGGAAAAAGGAGGAGGCTTGCAAGCTGAAGAACACCATCCCAACAGTGAAGCACGGGGGTGGCAGCATCATGTTGTGGGGGTGTTTTGCTGCAGGAGGGACTGGTGCACTTCACAAAATAGATGGCATCATGAGGGAGGGAAATTATGTTGAAAAGCAACATCTCAAGACATCAGTCAGGAAGTTAAAGCGTGGTCACAAATGGGTCTTCCCATTTGTTGTGGCAAAATGGCTTAAAGACAACAAAGTCGAGATAATGGAGTGGCCATCACATAGCCTGACCTCAATCCTATAGATAATCTGTTGGCAGAACTGAAAAAGCGTGTGTGAGCAAGGAGGCCAACAAACATGACTCAATTACACCAGCTCTGTCAGGAGGAATGGGCCAAAATTCACCCAACTTATTGTGGGAAGCTTGTGGAAGACTACCCGAAACGTTTGACCCAAGTTCAACAATTTTAAGGCAATGCTACCAAATATACTAATTGAGTGCATGTAAACTTCTGACCCACTGGGAATGTGATGAAAGAAATAAAAGCTGACATAAATCATTCTCTCTACTATTATTCTGACATTTCACATTCTTAAAATAAAGTGGTGATCCTAACTGACCTAAGAGAGGGAATTTTTACTAGGATTACATTTATTTGGCTACGGTGTATGTAAACCTCTGACTTCAGCTGTAAATTCAAACAATACTAATACCATTTAAATATAATACATAGGGAGGTTGTGCTGGACTATGGTAGATGAATAATCAGTCTATCTTTTCAGACTGTTAAAAGTATTTATCTGGTCAATATGTTATTGTATTATGTCTGTAACCGTGTGTTATGTGAAAATGTGTTTGTATTATAAATTGTATTTGAATGTTTAAGGACTCTTGGAAGATTAGTCCAAATGTAGACTAAAAGAGATCCTAATAAAATATATTCAAAATCAATTCTTCATCACCCCTCCATCCTACACCTTTCCCAGGTCGGCATCATCGATGATGACATCTTCGAGGAGGACGAGCACTTTTTCGTGCGGCTGCTCAACTTGCGCATCGGTGACGCCGAGGGGATGTTCGAGAGTGATGAGCCAGGCGCGAGACCCAAGGGTCGCCTGATGGAGCCACTGGTCGCCACGGTGACCATCCTGGACGACGACCATGCTGGATTCTTCACATTCCGTAATCAGCTGGTGCGCGTCAGCGAGAGTGTTGGCACCATGGAGGTCTCAGTGGTGCGGAACTCGGGCGCCCGCGGCACGGTGATTGTGCCCTATCACACGGAGGAAGGCACGGCGAAGGGGGGCGGCGTGGACTACGAGGACACTCAGGGAGAGCTGGAGTTCTCCAACGACCAGACAATGTGAGTACTGATGGACGGACGTCCACACTCGTTTCCTACTCTCCCCTTCTCCCTCCCCATTCCCTCTCACTACTCCATGCTAGTTACTGTTCTCCATTATTCATGAAGGCCAACCTGGAGTGAACTTTAGCTCATCAATGGCTTGTGTTTGTGCTCAACTCATAGCCAATACTGTATTCACACTGCTATGTGTTGCTGCCTTAAAGTAGGCTACATCATGCTATATTATCATGCTATATTATCATGCTATATTACCACACTATCTGTATTCATGTCACAGTCTTAGCTCATTCTGGTTCTCTTTCTCTCTTGCCACAAAATTTGCACAGTAATGGTCATTTCAACATCTTGTTTATTTCTCATTCAGCTCTAATTTCGCTCTCATCTCGCTGTATCTATCTTTCTCTTCTTCCTCTTCTCTCTCTCTCTCGCTTTCTCGCTCTCTCACTCTCTCTATCTACAGATGTGGGATCTTAATTTGATCACCCTGTTGCAGGAGAACGTTCCTGCAATGCAGTAAATGCAAAACGTGTAGTGTATTTAAGGTTTTAAAAGGCTTCTGAAGTTTGTAATTTCCACTTAGAAATTTCAGACTAGATTTTTCCCCCCAAAATATTGATCAGTAACTACAAAAATGTCCATTGATTATAATCCACATATTAATTCACATTTCCTGTTGCTGCAGGATTGTTTTCCTGCTGTAGCAAAATGGCTCAAATTAAGTTCCTACATCTGTATATCTCCCTTCCCCCTCTTTCTCTCTTCTCCCTCTCTCTTTGTTTCTTTGTTTCTCTCACTTCACTTGTTTATGTTTGCTCTGCCAACAGGGAGACTGTTGCTGTGGTGACATTTTCAGGCACAATGTCCTAGGAGACATTATCAGCACTAATGAGCATAATAAAAAAAAAAGTGAAACACGTCTTCCAACTCCCCCTCCTCTCCTCCCCTTCACCCCCTCCTATTTCCTCTTTTCATCAGCCACTCCACATCGGCCTGTGTAAAAGCTGACCACTAGCCCTGCACTACTCTGTAAAGGGGGTGCGGTGGAACCTATGGGTTAGATCACCAAGAGAGGCTAAGGTTGTTCAGTAGTAGGTTAAGTTGATGAACCTACTGTAGGTAGTACAGTGAAGAACCTACAGTAGGTGGTACAGTGAAGGACCTACAGTAGGTGGGACAGTAAAGAACCTACAGTAGGTGGTACGGTAAAGGACCTACAGTAGGTGGTACAGTAAAGGACCTACAGTAGGTGGTACGGTAAAGGACCTACAGTAGGTGGTACGGTAAAGGACCTACAGTAGGTGGTACGGTGAAGGACCTACAGTAGGTGGTACGGTAATGGACCTACAGTAGGTGGTACAGTAAATGACCTACAGTAGGTGGTACAGTAAATGACCTACATTAGGTGGTACAGTAAATGACCTACAGTAGGTGGTACAGTAAATGACCTACAGTAGGTGGTACAGTAAAGGACCTACAGTAGGTGGTACAGTAAAGGACCTACAGTAGGTGGTACAGTAAAGGACCTACAGTAGGTGGTACAGTAAAGGACCTACAGTAGGTGGTACAGTAAAGGACCTACAGTAGGTGGTACGGTAAAGGACCTACAGTAGGTGGTACGGTAAAGGACCTACAGTAGGTGGTACAGTAAAGGACCTACAGTAGGTGGTACAGTAAAGGACCTACAGTAGGTGGTACAGTAAAGGACCTACAGTAGGTGGTACAGTAAAGGACCTACAGTAGGTGGTACAGTAAATGACCTACAGTAGGTGGTACGGTAAAGGACCTACAGTAGGTGGTACGGTAAAGGACCTACAGTAGGTGGTACAGTAAAGGACCTACAGTAGGTGGTACAGTAAAGGACCTACAGCAGGTGGTACAGTAAATGACCTACAGTAGGTGGTACAGTAAATGACCTACAGTAGGTGGTACGGTAAATGACCTACAGTAGGTGGTACGGTAAAGGACCTACAGTAGGTGGTACGGTAAAGGACCTACAGTAGGTGGTACGGTAAAGGACCTACAGTAGGTGGTACGGTAAATGACCTACAGTAGGTGGTACAGTAAAGGACCTACAGTAGGTGGTACAGTAAAGGACATACAGTAGGTGGTACGGTAAATGACCTACAGTAGGTGGTACGGTAAAGGACCTACAGTAGGTGGTACAGTAAAGGACCTACAGTAGGTGGTACAGTAAAGGACCTACAGTAGGTGGTACAGTAAAGGACCTACAGTAGGTGGTACAGTAAAGGACCTACAGTAGGTGGTACAGTAAATGACCTACAGTAGGTGGTACGGTAAAGGACCTACAGTAGGTGGTACAGTAAATGACCTACAGTAGGTGGTACAGTAAATGACCTACAGTAGGTGGTACGGTAAAGGACCTACAGTAGGTGGTACGGTAAATGACCTACAGTAGGTGGTACGGTAAATGACCTACAGTAGGTGGTACGGTAAAGGACCTACAGTAGGTAGAATCACAGGATGGAAGGAGCAGTGGATGAGGGATGGAGCAGTGGATGAGGATTGGGCCACAGGGGATGATATACAGCAGGGGTGACGCCCCTCTGTGTTGCAGACCCCTGGGTGTCCCCTCCCTGACTGGTGTGCATGTCTGCATCTGAATTATTCAGCCGTGGAGTGATGAAATATTGATGCGGGTCCTCTGTTGTGATTTAAGTGCAAGCTGTGCCTGTTAATTTGTCTGGGGTGGCACCGGGGAGGAAGCCATCGTTTGTCTGGCTTTGTGCAGCTCCCCTCCCTGCCTGTTGCTTGATGGCTCTACGTGGCGCATGGTTAGCTCATGGATAACTGGGAGGGACCCGCAGTGGAAAGAGAGCCTTGAGGCTCTACATTAAGGACAAGATTGTGTTGTGTGTGTGTGTGTGTGTGTGTGTGTGTGTGTGTGAGGTGAGCTCTCTCTGTAAAGTACAACAAAATCCCTGACTAACCCTTGGGATCACATCCTTCCACTGATCCCTTTAACTGTTGAATAAAGTGAAATAAGACAGTCTCATCTATTTGTTGATTAATGACCTCGGATACTGACCTGTGTGGGTGGGTGTGTGTGCGTGTGCAGTCAGACCCTGCAGGTGAGGATCATTGACGATGAGGAGTATGAGAAAAAGGAGAACTTCTTCATCGTACTAGAGGAACCACGCTGGCTGAAGAGGGGAATCTCAGGTGTGTGTGTATGTGTGCTGTGTGTCCTTTTCTGTTTTCCTGATGTCAGTGGTTGGGAATGGGTTGGTGCTGACTGGTATGGGGAACTGCACCTTTAATGAGTTGTGGCACCTCTTATAGAATACTGGCTCTAAAACACAAACCCGGGTACGCTACAATTAAGTACCTGTTCCTTTTTCATCGCACTTCAGGCACTGACTGAGTTGGGCCTGATAGCTAGTACCAGTCAGGCACTTTGTTTATAAAGAATGAATTTTCAATTCTGCTTTGTTAGAGTTAGTCGCAGAAAACAGAGAGCCTGCTGATGTCCAATTGTGTGTGAGGCTAAGAAAACAGAGAGGAAATAGGTCTAGTGTGTGTGTTTCGTGCCTGTGTTTTTGAGAGAGAGAGAGAGAGAGAGAGAGAGAGAGAGAGAGAGAGAGAGAGAGAGAGAGAGTGACGGGGACAGAGAGAGGAGAGAGAGAGAGAGAGAGAGTGAGACGGGGACAGACAGAGAGAGAGAGAGAGAGAGAGAGAGAGAGAGAGAGAGAGAGAGAGAGAGAGAGAGAGAGAGAGAGAGAGAGAGAGAGAGAGAGAGAGAGAGAGAGAGAGAGAGAGAGAGAGAGAGAGAGAGAGAGAGAGAGAGAGAGAGAGAGAGAGAGAGAGAGAGAGAGAGAGAGAGAGAGAGAGAGAGATTGTTTTTACTGAACTGAGGCACTTAGAGGAGAGTTCACAATAGCTGTCGTGACACCAGAGTTCTTAGTTGGTAAAACCTCACAAGGTCAGGGAAGTGTAATGATGTGCACTTGGACTTGTCTGGAGTTTGGACTGCTGTACTGACGGTTCTTTCTTCTTTCTTCCAGCCCTTCTGCTCAACCAAGGTAAGACCATCATCAACTTGCCTCACACAACCAGCCTAGAAACAGCAGACATAGAACTTTGTATTATCCCTAAAGGCCCAAGGGGGGAATTGGTTTTGGATTAGAATCATCCATAAAAACACCAACAAGCATTTCACATGAGTTGGTACACTATATAACAACATCAATTTAAGGGTCTATGAAGAACCATAGAAAAAAATCCAAAACCGGACATGTTTTGGGCCTCCAGGACTGGAATTGAATAGCCCTGCTGTAGAGTTTTAAGCCTTACTTGCGTATTTCCCAGGGTGCCTTTTCAAGTGAACGTTAAAGTTACCAGTACCACCCATAACTGTGATTGCTAGTGACAGAGACATGGTTGTTGATTTCATCCATTCTCAGTCCTGTGGCCTTCACCAAGCGAGATCCCAAGTGAATACATTGTCATTAACTTGTCATTCTTTAAGACAAGACAATACATATTTCATGAGTTGCACAGTGCACGGGTTCGCTTCATTCTCTTACGACCAAAACAGTGGATAAGTTGAGCTTCAAGCTCTTAGTTTTTGCGTTACTTTCTGCATCTATGTCATATCGCTGAGTCTAACTTTAAATGAATTCATCAATATACATGCAAAAACAGATATTTAAACAAACAATTCTAAAAATCTACTTGCAATAGAGCATGCTGGGAAATATGATAATAAAGGGTGTGGTTTTGATTCAACTCTGGTTATTAACACTAACTCTGGGGTTATTTTACACCACTGAGTGTTAATTTAACTCTTTACATTGTTAATTTAACTCTTTAATCAACACTGGCCAATTTGCTGTGTTCTATGAAAGGGACACATCTGCAGGTTTCCATACATTTCAAGAGCCTTCTAGAATTCTGAAGAACCGTAGATGCCATGTCAAGAAGCTCACAATTAACTCAAAGGTTCTTTATCGGGCAAGGGTTCTCCAAGGAACCTTAAAAGCTGAGGAAGAACATTGTAAGAACCTTTATTTTGTTCACACCTCTGGTGCGGTTAGCCACTTAGGGATTAGCACCCAGTGTTGCCTTGGCCACTGTGGCATAATTTACAAGTCTATTTACAGCATAAATCCATGAGAAGGACCTGCTCTCGCCATAAAATGCATCACTCACATCGATTTGTATCCATCGCTGGATAAATATAATATGTGTATATATCGCACAACTGTCTTCTCTTGGATAAATATAATATGTGTATATATCGCACAACTGTCTTCTCTTGGATAAATATAATATGCGTATATATCGCACAACTGTCTTCTCTTGGATAAATATAATATGTGTATATATCGCACAACTGTCTTCTCTTGGATAAATATAATATGCGTATATATCGCACAACTGTCTTCTCTTGGATAAATATAATATGTGTATATATCGCACAACTGTCTTCTCTTGGATAAATATTATATGTGTATATATCGCACAACTGTCTTCTCTTGGATAAATATTATATGTGTATATATCGCACAACTGTCTTCTCTTGGATAAATATAATATGCGTATATATCGCACAACTGTCTTCTCTTGGATAAATATAATATGCGTATATATCGCACAACTGTCTTCTCTTGGATAAATATAATATGCGTATATATCGCACAACTGTCTTCTCTTGGATAAATATAATATGCGTATATATATCGCACAACTGTCTTCTCTTGGATAAATATAATATGCGTATATATCGCACAACTGTCTTCTCTTGGATAAATAAATATAATACTGCGTAAATATTATATGCGTATATATCGCACAACTGTCTTCTCTTGGATAAATATAATATGCGTATATATCGCACAACTGTCTTCTCTTGGATAAATATAATATGCGTATATATATCGCACAACTGTCTTCTCTTGGATAAATATAATATGCGTATATATCGCACAACTGTCTTCTCTTGGATAAATATTATATGCGTATATATCGCACAACTGTCTTCTCTTGGATAAATATTATATGCGTATATATCGCACAACTGTCTTCTCTTGGATAAATATTATATGCGTATATATCGCACAACTGTCTTCTCTTGGATAAATATTATATGCGTATATATCGCACAACTGTCTTCTCTTGGATAAATATTATATGCCTATATATCGTACAACTGGCTTCTCTTGGATAAATATTATATGCGTATATATCGCACAACTGGCTTCTCTTGGATAAATATTATATGCCTATATATCGTACAACTGGCTTCTCTTGGATAAATATTATATGCGTATATATCGTACAACTGGCTTCTCTTGGATAAATATTATATGCCTATATATCGTACAACTGGCTTCTCTTGGATAAATATTATATGCGTATATATCGTACAACTGGCTTCTCTTGGATAAATATAATATGCGTATATATCGCACAACTGGCTTCTCTTGGATAAATATTATATGCGTATATATCGCACAACTGTCTTCTCTTGGATAAATATTATATGCCTATATATCGTACAACTGGCTTCTCTTGGATAAATATTATATGCGTATATATCGTACAACTGGCTTCTCTTGGATAAATATTATATGCGTATATATCGCATAACTGTCTTCTCTTGGATAAATATAATATGCGTATATATCGCACAACTGTCTTCTCTTGGATAAATATTATATGCCTATATATCGCATAACTGTCTTCTCTTGGATAAATATTATATGCGTATATATCGCACAACTGTCTTCTCTTGGATAAATATTATATGCGTATATATCGCATAACTGTCTTCTCTTGGATAAATATAATATGCGTATATATCGCACAACTGTCTTCTCTTGGATAAATATAATATGCGTATATATCGCACAACTGTCTTCTCTTGGATAAATATAATATGCCTATATATCGCACAACTGTCTTCTCTTGGATAAATATAATATGCGTATATATCGCACAACTGTCTTCTCTTGGATAAATATAATATGCGTATATATCGCACAACTGTCTTCTCTTGGATAAATATAATATGCGTATATATATCGCACAACTGGCTTCTCTTGGATAAATATTATATGCATATCGCACAACTGGCTTCTCTTGGATAAATATTATATGCGTATATATCCTACAACTGGCTTCTCTTGGATAAATATTATATGCGTATATATCGTACAACTGGCTTCTCTTGGATAAATATTTTATGCGTATATATCGCACAACTGGCTTCTCTTGGATAAATATTATATGTGTATATATCGCACAACTGGCTTCTCTTGGATAAATATAATATGCGTATATATCGCACAACTGGCTTCTCTTGGATAAATATAATATGCGTATATATCGCACAACTGTCTTCTCTTGGATAAATATTATATGCGTATATATATCGCACAACTGGCTTCTCTTGGATAAATATTATATGCGTATGTATCACACAACTGGCTTCTCTTGGATAAATATTAGAGTACTGTCCTTCTACAGTAGTCTAGCAGTGTCCCATGACACACTTTAATCTAATGCACGTCTTAAACAGGTGTTGAAGAGCCTTACCCAATCAGGGCCCATATTCATTAAGCGTCTCAAAGCAGCAGCGCTGATCTAGCATCAGTTCTGCATTTTTAGATCATAATGAAAAAAAGAGATGGACACGAGCTGGGAGGATCTGATCCTAGATCAGCATTCCTACCCTGAGCTGCTTTGTGAATATGGGCCCTGGGATGATGGTGCTGTAATTTATCCACAGTAACCGCAGACCAGCAGTATACTTCATCATTAGAGTGTATTGGTATTAGTATTTAGTATGTGGTGTAACCCTGTTAGAGCAACACGGTGAAGGAGCTGGAGCGTTGGGGGAATACAGTGGGACAGTTGCCATGTGGTGCCTGGCAGCTCTCTAGTCCTTTCATAATTACAGCTTGTGCTTTGAAGGTAGAGGAGAGGAACTAAGAGGAATAATATCTGCCCACTCGCCACGCGGCAACGACGACACACAATCAAAGCTTCCCCGTGTGTCTTCACGGCTCACCATCTTTGTCGTCCCTCCAATGAGAGGATGAGTAATTATACGCTATAAGTAGATAGGAAATATGATGCTGAATGGAAGCAGGGAGAATGGGTTTTGCCCAGCTGTTTATAGTGTATTTGAGGTGTTATTTTAAATCCGGCTTTCTGAGGACCCTATTGGTTCAATTTTATTAACAGCCACTAAATCACACTTTGGGACATTGGTCTTTGCCCACCTCAATTCAGCATAAATCTACCCTCATTTCAACTCACCTTCTGTTTCTTCCACAATTTCTTTCTCCAACAAAATGTCTGGCTATCTTTTTGTTGCTACGTCTCCCAGACTGCCCTACTTTCATCTTCTCATGAATATACCCCACTAATCTCTCCTTATCTCCTCTCTTTTTCACTCTTGCTTCCCCATCGCACCCACACATTCACCATCAACCTCTCGTCTCTCCTACTCGCCCTCCCCCACGTCTCCACATACACGGGCTAATGCACATGAGTGATGTACTGTAAGAAGAGGAAATAATGCTGACTCAAACTCAATTATTGATAGGACACTGGCCTTGAAAGATCTGTTTGTGAGGCATGTTGGCATGTTTGAGTTTCAATTTCTCTCTCTCTTCCCTCACCCCCCCTCTCTCTTCCCTCACCCCCCTCTCTTCCCTCACCCCCTCTCTCTTCCCTCACCCCCTCTCTCTCCCCTCACCCCCCCTCTCTCTTCCCTCACCCCCTCTCTCTCTTCCCTCACCCCCCTCTCTCTCTTCCCTCACCCCCTCTCTCTCTCTTCCCTCACCCCCCCCTCTCTCTCTTCCCTCACCCCCCCTCTTCCCTCACCCCCCTCTCTTCCCTCACCCCCTCTCTCTCTTCCCTCACCCCCTCTCTCTCTCTTCCCTCACCCCCCTCTCTCTCTCTTCCCTCACCCCCTCTCTCTCTCTTCCCTCACCCCCCCCCTCTCTCTTCCCTCACCCCCTCTCTCATTCCCTTCAATGTTCTATCGATCTCATCCCTCCTGTCTCCTATCTCTTAGAGGATCCTGATGGCCAGATGAGTGCAGAGGAGGAGGAGGCGAGGCGCATTGCAGAGATGGGAAAGCCCATCTTGGGGGAGCACAGCCGGCTGGAGGTGGTCATTGAGGAGTCTTATGAGTTCAAGGTATATAGCCCCTCTTCTCCTCTGCTTCACTCGATTGGCCACATCAGCGCTCAGTAAATGCATCGAGCATCACATGGGTAGGCGTGCTGATCTACGATCAGTTCCATATAATCTTATTTGTTGTTATCTACTAGGCAAACCTGATCCAAGATCACATACAGCCCCAGAGCCACACAGTTGGTTTAACACCAACCCATCTGAGGACAGACACTGGGCACAGTTGAGGGTTGTTCCACTTCAAGAAATCCAATGCAAGTCAATCGTACCTACATTAGCATATCCAAATCATCTACAAGTAACATCCAATCCATTTTTAGATACTTTAGGATGATTTGGGCATGAAGGTTGAAAAGGCTAATATAGGTACCATTGACTTGCATTGGATTTTTTGAGGTGGAGCGACCCTCAACTGTGCCCAGTGTCGGTCCTCAGAAGGGTTGGTGTTTAAGCTAATTGATGAATCAATATTTTCGTCAAGTGAACCAACGGTTGTGACGGACAACAGCTAGCTCATTTAAGTCCTATAGCAACATGCCTCGGGATTTCATCCAATCAGGCCGTGTGCCTCTTCTTGACTTGATTAAGATTCATTTGTTATACGTAATAAGATTGCGCTTGTCACTCGTGATTTGTAGCAGCACAATACAAACACAACAGGTAATTGAAATCTCAAGTAATTTCAATGACTAGCACTTGGCTTTATGAAATCCTAGATCAATGTCACATCATTTAATAGCATTGTGAGCTCTATGGATGGGGGGACGGAGTTCGCAAAGAAAAGACCAGTGAGAAATGTTTACACAGGTGAGGTTTCCACATCGACAAGTAAAAACGACTACCGCTGAGCATCACATACTATATGCCCAGGCAGCTTCTATACCCTGGCAGTCCCTATACCCTGGCAGTCATAGAATACGTCTACATCAGTGGAGGCTGGTGGGAGGAGCTATAGGAGGACGGGCTCATTGTAATGGCGGGAATGGAATCAATGGAACGCAATCAAACGTGTGGTTTCCATATGTTTGCTCTGTATGATACCGATCCATTGATTCCATTCCAGCCATTACAATGAGCCCGTCCTCCTATAGCTCCTCCCACCAGCCTCCACTGATGAACATACTCTAAACATACTCTAAACATACTCTAATAATTCAAACTTAAACTGGATTATGGCAGTAGGCCGACAATGGCAATAGTCATGTGAACCCTTTACTCTGCTGATTTTACATCGGTGTAAGGTTACATCGAAGTAAACCTACGCTGGTTAAAACATCTGCTCCTCTGAGCATTCTTTCACAGGATTAGGACATGTAAGGTGAATCATTGTCCCAGCGGTGCGTTTGATCTATTCACCGGTAGCCAAGGCTTCCCTCTTATGCGCGAGTGGCGTGAGTTTGGATAAAACGGAAAGTGTGCATCTTAGAATTAGTTTTCACACACAAACTTTATATGTCCGAACTCCGAATCAAATAGCCTTCGCAGAATTAACCTGGCTTCTGGGGTACAACGTTTATTTTGATTGGCGATTTTCTGCATTTATTTTTCCCGTCAGTAGCCTGATTTCACGTAAACAGGATTATTCAGAAAATCGTTCTCCTTGCAGAGCATGTAAATGTTTCGAACAACTCTAATCTAACGATCCACAATAATCGTATTATTGTGTGCATGAAACCATACCCATTATTGAATAGGACAGTATGTCCCAGTTGTCTAAAGGCTGATGGCCATCGCCTGTAGTCCCCAGTCTTACAGAGGCTTACCCACATTGGTGAGACCTTTCTAGCCAATGAAACCTCCTATCCAGTCGGGTTTGGCTAGGGTGCTTCATAGGATGTTTTTATTGGTTAAATTGAGTAGGAGGAAGTTACAGTTTGGTGCAGTAGTACTTGAGTTCTGGATATGATGCTTTTCTTCAGTGCCTGAGTGGATCCCAGGACTCAGCATGTGGTTTGCTGTGATTGCTTGGGAGGAGTGTCCTTATATACACAGCATGTGTTTATAAGGACCACAGTGTGTGTGTGTGTGTGTGTGTGTGTGTGTGTGTGTGTGTGTGTGTGTGTGTGCGTGCGTGTGCATGTGTGCGTGAGCGGTTTAAACAAATACTACTATTGTGAATTCATATTACCCCAGAAATGGACCCCAGAAAGAGTAGCTGCTGCTATCGCAACAGCTAATGGGGATCTTAATAAAATATCAACTATTACTGCACTTCTCATGGTAACGATGCCACTTCCTCAAACTCTTCTAGGCATTCTCCATTAGTGTTCCGGTCACGCACATGAGTTTGCCTTCGTCTCGATAATAGGATGTTGACTATGCGCATTTTGTTTGTGATTGGCAGAGCACCGTTGACAAGCTCATTAAGAAGACCAACTTGGCCCTTGTGATTGGCACTCACTCCTGGAGGGAGCAGTTCGTGGAAGCTGTGACTGTCAGCGCAGGTCAGCTTTTGGTATTTGTGCGTGTGTGTGATTTCTATTGAGTGAGAGAAAGATGAATAACGTGAGTCTCACTGTTGACATTGTATTATATACACACACACACACACACACACACACACACACACACACACACACACACAGACTACAGCAGGCCTGGGCAATTATTTTCCATGGAGGGCCACATTAGAATATATTTTTGCCATCGCGGCCCAGAATCATATTACAGGATTATAATGTCGTTTTGACAGATATATCTACCGTAAATCACGTCCTGATATGCTACTCATTTAACTTTTTTAACATGCACAGAGGTAAACCACATCCATGTTCTCCTTTTGGTATCTTCATTATTAAAACGTCCAATGAACTACACGGAGGGAAAAGTACACTGTGCATTCAGCACCACGGACAGAACTCTTGTTAACTCGTATGCACAAAAACACCAGAACGAGAGAGCGCTCAACATTACATTTAAACTACTCAATCAGCGTGAGGAGTGAAGTCTCTGATGGGCATTGACTAGAGCAGTGATATAGTTTCTGACGTCTCTATGTGCAGGATTGCTGAGAGGTCAGAGTCCGTAAGAGATGATCTGTGCCTTGTTATATTTCATCACTGAAAACGTCTGTTCACATACATTAGGTTGACCCAAACAGTACAAACATCTTCTGAGCATGACTCCTAATCTTTGAAAAGTTTTGTTCATCGAGAGATGCATAGAACCTCATCAGTGACATTGTTTTGGATAGCTCTCCAATCACTGCATCAGACTGAAGATCGATAAGCTCACGTTGCAGGTCAGTGGGAGCGTTATCCACATTGAGAGGAAACCAAACAAGGAAAGGAGAGGAAACCAACAGCATGTCATTTTCCAACACTTTGAAATCCTCAAAACGATGAGAAAACTCGCCATTCAAAGCACGCAGCAGCGATGTATACGTTTCCATTGGTCATCTGATAGAGAACAGACTAGTGGTGTCGGAAGTTTTGTGAGATTGTTGGCTTCTACTTGGCGGGTCAGGAGGAGTCATTTTCCCTTGAAGGCTTTGACAAGGCTGTACATCTGATGTGCTAAAAGGCCCTTCCCTTGTCTTCCCTTCTAGTTTAGAATTCAGTTCATTCATGAAGGCCCTGATGTCCACGGTGAAGGAAAGATCAGCCAGCCATTCTTTATCTTTTAGTTGAGGGAAATCCACATACTTTCCTTTCATTTGCAAAAACTCAGCAATCTGCAACTTCAGGTCCCACACCCTTTTAAGCACCTTCCCCAAAGGTTTGTGTGGTAGGGGAGATCTGCATGACCCGACTCTGTCTCTTCTAACAGTGAGACAAACTGCCTGTGGTTTAAAGATTTTGCTTTTATGAAGTTTACCACTGTAGGGACTGTATCCACAACATGGCTCATTTTCAGAACACATTTATAGAGCACCTCCTGATGAATAATGCAGTGCAGGAAAATCATTTTCTGATCTTGGATTCAGCTCAGCTACTTGATCTTTTATCCTTTTCAAAAGGCCAACAGCTTTTTCCTGTCAAGTTTGGGCACCCATCAGTGGTCACACTGGGTAACTTTTCAAACCTGAGTCTCAGCTTTTCCACACATTTATTAACCTCCTCCAATAAATCTGTTCCCTGTGGTTGTGCTCTTCATTGACTGCACTGAAGCTCCTCTGTCATTTCAAAGTCTGGGGTTATGCCTCGTAAGAATATCAACAACTTCGCCGTGTCTGGTGTGTCGCTGCTCTCATCCAGGGCCAAGGAGAAACAGGTGAAATGCTTTACCTTGTCTTTCAACTGTTGTTCCACATTCTCTGCCATGTCCTCAACACGTCGTGTCACTGTTCGTCTGGACAGAGAAACATTTTCAAACAGCTCTTTCTTGTCGAGGCAAAGTATTTCTGCAGAGTCAATTAAACATGCTTTAATGAATTCGCCTTCAGGGAATGTCTTGCTATGTTTAGCAGTTTCGTGGGACAGTACATAGCTAGCTCACGCAATTCCATCGTTTGCTGATTGAAGTTTGGTGAAAGTCCTGCAACTGAGAAAGCTGAGGAAGCAACTCTTTCGATGCTCTTGCCCTCTGCTCAGAAGACATTCCTATATTTCTCTGCTTCGTCTGGAAGTGTCAGGACAAGTTGTAGTCTTTCAAGACAGCGATGCTCTCTTTGCACACTAAGCACACAGCTTCCCCTGATACCTCAATAAAGAAATATTTGCTGGAACATCCTGCATTCATTGTCTACTTTCCTTTTCTTTGAAATCTTTGAAAAACACATTTTTGCTCAATTTCTAGCTAGCTACTATTTGTAACTGACGAAGTGTGTGTCAGCCTGTCAGTCACGGTCTTTCCTCGAGCAGTTGTTATTTATATGTGTCTTCCCGAGTGGTGCAGCGGTCTAAGACACTGCATCTCAGTGCAAGATGCGTCACTGCGGTACCTGGTTGGAATCCACGTTGCATCACATCCGGCCGTGATTGAGAGTCCCATAGGGTGGCGCACAATTGGCCCAGCGTCGTCCGGGTTTGCTCCGGGTAGGCCGTCATTGTAAATAAGAATATGTTCTTAACTGACTTGCCTTGTTAAATAAATAAAGGTAAAAAAAAAAAAATGTATCCCACAAGCGATGGGGGTTAAATCATTACACAAAGGTGAGTATTCATTTGGCTTTAAATTTGAATAACAAATACGTTTTTCAAAACTTTACTATCGCAAATTCTTGATGTGATCTGAATATGATTCCACAGGCCGTAATGAATCAGTTCATACGGTCCCCAGGACGGCCATTGCTCAAGCCTGGATGGAGCCATAATGAAGGACTTCACAGCTGCTTTATGAATGTAATTTCTTGTTCATGCTTTGAATAGTGATCTGAGTGCTTTTTGTCCAGAGCCATAATTACATCAAATATTTGGAGTCCTTTGTTGTTCTTCCAAAGAGCTGCCCAAGCATTTCATTCAGAGAGTGAGTGTTAGCTTGCTCGTTAAGTTTGAAATGTCAAGGGGAAATAAGTGAGGATACGGCCTTATTTTCGGGATCCTCATTATAACAGGAAACAACTTGTTTTGAAAGGTGATAATTGCAAACCCGCAGACTTCATATAAAAAGGTTTATGTGATATTTATCTTGGTAATATCTATTATAAATGTATAAGTGTAATATTGACTTTAGAAAGCAAAGCTGTCTTCCACAGTGTTGAGGTAATGGGAGAGACGTCTGACTGTCTATGTCTGGTGTAAAAGCTCCCCCTGGTGGACTGTTATATTCATTACAGATAAACATGAATATAACAATACACCAAGTAAAACACAGGGTGTGTGTGTGTGTGTGTGTGTGTGTGTGTGTGTGTGTGTGTGTGTGCGCCAGTGAAGGCTCCTCAGAGGAGGTAAAGGAGGACCATCCTTAGTGAGGTTATCCTTTTTAGGTAAAACTATACTAAATAATTGATTAAAAAAACACTGTTTTGCAGTGAAGGTCTACAGTAACCTCAACAGCACTCTTTGGAGTAGCACCATGGTGTAGCCGGATGACATCTAGTTCCCGTCCTACTCAGGGTACATTGACTTCGATACAAAACCTAGAAGGTTCATGGTTCTCACACCCTTCCATAGACATACGCAGTAATTATGACAACTTCCAGAGGACGTCCTCCAACCTATCAGCATGAACTGACATGTTGTCCACCCAATCAAGGAATCATAATGAATATAGTACTGAAAGCATGAGCTACAGCTAGCTAGCACTGCATAAAATGTGGTGTGTAGTTGACTCAAAGAGAGAGAAAGACGATCGTTGAACAGGTTTGAACAAATTAATTTCTTCCAAAATGAAGGACAAGCGAGCGAGAGTGTCATTTTTTTCAGTTTCACTTATTTAGATAGCAAATGCAGAAAGCTAGTTTAGCCTACTCAAACAAAAAGGGATGCTATGTTAGGTAGCTGGCTATGGGTATCCAACACTGGAACTCTTCCAAATCAAGGGAAGCTTTTGGTTTTATTAATTCATTGCCACCGGGGCCCGTCGGTGTAACTGCTAAACTGATTGCTGACTGTAACACTATACTGCATGATTGTAAAGGATTTACTAACTCATTCGTTCTAGTAGCTAAGTTGACTATGACGTTAGTTAATTTGATGACAACGGCTGTGTGTAGCGGTTAGGGGTTATGATATGAAGGTTTGGCTTGGAAAGGTTTTTTCGCCTGGTCACAAACAGCTGTTGTTTGCAACTGTTGGCCTAATGATTAGACCCTAGATCAGCTAGAAGCAGGCAAGAGTGTGCAAGGCGGTATTGAATGTGTCACTGTCTGTCACTTTGATGAATCATTATTTTCTCTCGACCTGTGCACCTACGTTGTAAACTTTCATTCAAAGGCTAGGTTGTAGCAACCTGATGGGTATAGGCATATAGTAGCCTAAACGTATCGATCTTACATTGATCTGGGTGAATGGAATATTAATGACAGTCATCCAATATGCTGTAATAGAAACAAGGCCATGCTTATAAAAAAAAAAAGTATTGTCCTCCCTCGTCTTAAACGGCACCAACCACCACTGGTGTGAGCGCGTGCATAAGTCTCTTATGTTTTACTGTATCCACCTCCTAGGGGATGGTGATGATGATGACGAGGAGGGGCGTGAAGAACGTCTGCCATCCTGCTACGACTACGTCATGCACTTTCTGACGGTGTTCTGGAAGGTTCTGTTCGCCTTCGTTCCGCCCACCGAGTACTGGAATGGCTGGGCCTGCTTCTTCGTGTCCATCTCGGTCATCGGTATCTTGACTGCCATCATCGGGGACCTGGCCTCCCACTTTGGCTGCACTGTGGGCCTCAGGGACACTGTCACTGCTGTGGTGTTTGTGGCTCTTGGCACCTCTATTCCTGGTGAGAGATTATGTATATACAGTTGAAGTGTGTGTGTGTGTGTGTGTGTGTGTGTGTGTGTGTGTGTGTGTGTGTGTGTGTGTGTGTGTGTGTGTGTGTGTGTGTGTGTGTGTGTGTGTGTGTGTGTGTGTGTGTGTGTGAAATAGAGGCACTATGGGCTCAAGTACATCTGCCTCACCAGGCAGCCATATTGGTAGGATGTGTGTATAGACCTCCTAGCTCTAAGGTGTCCTATCTGGATGACTTATGCACTGGGGTTTGACCAGGCCACAGATAGTAACAGAGATGTATAGTTGAAGTCGGAAGTTTACATACACTTAGGTTGGAGTCATTAAAACTAGTTTTTCAACCACTCCACAAATCTCTTGTTAATAAAGTATCGTTTTGGCAAGTTGGTTTTTCCAACAATTGTTTACAGACAGATTATTTCACTTATAATTCACTGTATCACAATTCCAGTGGGTCAGAAGTTTACACTAAGTTGACTGTGCCTTTAAACAGCTTTGAAAATGCCAGAAAATTATGTCATGGCTTCAGAAGCTTCTGATGGGCTAATTGACACCATTTGAGTCGATTGGAGGTGTACCTGTGGATGTATTTCAAGACTTACCTTCAAACTCAGTGCCTCTTTGCTTGACATCATGGGAAAATCAAAAGAAATCAGCCAAGACCTCAGAAAATCATTGTAGACCTCCACAAGTCTGGTTCATCCTTGGGAGCAATTTCCAAATGCCTGAAGGTACCACGTTCATCTGTACAAACAATAGTATGCAAGTATAAACACCATGGGACCACGCAGCCGCCATACCACTCAGGAAGGAGACGCGTTCTGTCTCCTAGAGATGAATGTACTTTGGTGCGAAAAGTGCAAATCAATCCTAGAACAACAGCAAAGGACCTTGTGAAGGTGCTGGAGGAAACAGGTACAAATGTATCTATATCCACAGTAAAATGAGTCCTATAATGACAACCTGAAAGGCCGCTCAGCAAGGAAGAAGCCACTGCTACAAAACCACCATAAAAAAATAGAGACTACGGTTTGCAACTGCACATGTGGACAAAGATCATACTTTTTGGAGAAATGTCCTCCTTTCTGATGAAACAAAAATAAAAGTGTTTGGCCATAATGACCATCGTTATGTTTGGAGGAAAAGGGGGAGGCTTGCAAGCTGAAGAACACCATCCCAACCGTGAAGCACGGGGTGGCAGCATCATGTTGTGGGGTGCTTTGCTGCAGGAGGGACTGGCGCACTAAACAAAATAGATGGCATCATGGGGGTGGAAAAATATGTGGACATATTGAAGCAACATCTCAAGACATCAATCAGGAAGTTAAAGCTTGGTCGCAAATGGGTCTTCCACATGGACAATGACCCCAAGCATACTTCCAAAGTTGTGGCAAGATGGCTTAAGGACAACAAAGTCAAGGTATTGGAGTGGCCATCACAAAACCCTGACCTCAATCCTATAGAACATTTGTGGGCAGAACTGAAAAAGTGTGCGCGAACAAGGAGGTCTACAAACCTGACTCCGTTTCACCAGCTCTGTCAGGAGGAATGAGCCTAAATTCACCCAACTTATTGTGGGCCCAAATTTAAACAATTGTAAGGCAGTGCTACCAAATACTAATTGAGTGTATGTAAACTTCTGACCCACTGGGAATGTGATGACAGAAATAAATAATTCTCTCCACTATTATTCTGACATTTCACATTCTTAAAATAAAGTGGTGATCCTAACTGAACTAAGACAGGGGATTTTTACTCGGATTAAATGTCAGGAATTGTGAAAAACTGAGTTTAAATGTATTTAGCTAAGGTGTATGTAAACTTCAGACTCCAACTGTATCTCCTAATGTCATTTAAATACCACAACCATTACTCATTTAATGAGTAAGCTTTGCAGCTTGTCCAGTTAGTGAAATCGTGTGTGTGTGTGTGTGTGTGTGTGTGTGTGTGTGTGTGTGTGTGTGTGTGTGTGTGTGTGTGTGTGTGTGTGTGTGTGTGTGTGTGTGTGTGTGTGTGTGTGTGTGTGTGTGTGTGTGTGTGTGTGTGTGTGTGTGTGACTACAAGGAATGACAACAGCATGGACCCGGGCTCCCTGGCCTACTCCCTCAGCCTCTTCACCAGCTGTGATGACAGGTACTTCACCTATCTCTCTCACTTATCTCTCTCTCTCCTTCCCTACCTCCCCTCCTCCCTCCTCAGACACGTTTGCCAGCAAGGTGGCGGCCACACAGGACCAGCACGCTGATGCGTCGGTGGGCAACGTGACTGGCAGCAACGCGGTCAACGTGTTCCTGGGCATCGGGGTGGCGTGGTCGGTGGCGGCCGTCTACTGGAAGGTGCAGGGCAAGGAGTTCCGCGTTGACCCTGGCTCCCTGGCCTTCTCCGTCACCCTCTTCACCAGCTTCGCTTTCATCTGCATGGGCGTGCTGCTGTTCCGCCGGCGGCCCTCTATCGGGGGGGAGCTGGGCGGGCCGCGGACAGCACGCATCATCACCAGCCTCCTCTTCCTGGGCCTCTGGTTCCTCTACGTCCTCTTCTCCAGCCTGGAGGCCTACTGCCACATAGAGGGCTTTTAGAGGACACATGAGAGCAGAGACAGGGCTACTAGTCAAAACACTGATATACATTATAGTTATTATAATACACACATCTACAACAGTACAGGGCCCAGGCCAAAGGTTGGGACCTGGTCATTATCACTGGATCGCTAATACCTAAGGGATCTGTAGACATACCCGATATACACATACACTTACATACAGACACATACACACACGTACTGAAACATGAACTGTACATATTACTACATGCATGCACAAACAAATGCACACGTGGTCTCTCACCAAGACCAACACACACATACAGCACTGTAACAAGGGCACCACACAGGTTGCGTGTGGCCTGGATCCTGGATGACACCCAGTTAACATCAACCTCCTATTGCACACTCAAGTGTTATACACACTCACTGGACAAACGAGGAAGAGAAGGAGAGAAAAGAAAGTATTGGTCAAGGAAGTGACGAAGGAAGTAAGACTGGAGAGATTTCAAAGGAAGCACGTTCAGAATGTAAACCAGCATGTCGTAAAAGAGGGAGAGTGAAGGAGAGAAAGAGACAGACAGGTGTGTAGAAACTAAGTGTTGCAGTGGCATTCTATTCATTCCGACTGGCTGCGTAACATGGTTTTGGGTCCAGACTGCTTTAATTGAAGCAGGGTAGAGTGCCGTGTGTTTTGCAGGGTGGGCCGTAGCTCCGTCACCGTTGCAGGGAAGGCAAACCAGACTCGATCCACTCGACTCAATCCATGTCTGTGTGGCCTTAAAGCAGTACCCTTTCGCTGGGGGTTCCTTAAAGCAGTACCCTTTCACTGGGGGTTCCTTAAAGCAGTACCCTTTCACTGGGGGTTCCTTAAAGCAGTACCCTTTCACTGGGGGTTCCTTAAAGTAGTACCCTTTCACTGGGGGTTCCTTAAAGCAGTACCCTTTCACTGGCGGTTCCTTAAAGCAGTACCCTTTCACTGGGGGTTCCTTAAAGCAGTACCCTTTCACTGGCGGTTCCTTAAAGCAGTACCCTTTCACTGGGGGTTCCTTTTCAAAGGCAGAATCCACACACGTAGAAGCTGTGGCGGAAAAAGTACTCAACTATCATACGTGAGTAAATGTAAAGATACCTTAATAGAGAATGACTTGAGTAAAAGTAAAAGTCACCCAGTAAAATACTACTTGTTCTAAAAGTATCTGGTTTTAAATGTACTTAATGTACAGTGGTACAAAATGTACTCAATTGTCAGACTTGAGTAAAAATAAAAAGTGAAATAAATGCCATACATCAAATTCCGTATATTAAGCAAACCAGACCGCACAATTTTCTTTTTATTTCTTTTTATTTTCGGACAGCCAGGGGCACACTCCAAAACTCCGACATCATTTAAAAAACGTAGTATTTGTGTTTAGTGAGCCCGCCAGATCAGAGCGAGTAGAGATGATAATGTGTTATATTGATAGGTGCGTGAATTGGACCATATTACTGTCCTGCTTTTGGGTGTCAGGGAAAATGTATGGGAGTAAAAAGTCAAAAACAAAAAAATAGGGATGTTGTGAAGTACAAGTAAAAGTTGTCAAAAAATAGTCATGTACAGATACCCCAAAAACTAGTAGTACTTCAAAGTATTTTTACAAAGTTACTTTACACCACTGCGTAGTAGTGGAATGGGTCCATCTTCAGTCGCTATGACAGAGCACCATGAAAATGGTTGATTAATGAGTAGGATGTTTACATTTAGCAATGGGAGATAAAACAGCAACAGCAACAAAACTGAAAGCCCCAAGTTGCAGTTACTGTATGGTTTCCCATACAGGGGAGGTGGGATTTACGTATGACATTGAAACAAGCTCTCAATTCTGTGTTGGTGTAAATACAATAGGAGTGTATATGTATTTGTTAGAGGGGCTTCTCTACAGATATGGTGGGATGGGGTGGCCAATAATAGATATAATGCATGGGGTTCAGAAACTAGTCACCACTGTCTTACTTCACAGGAAAATGACTTTTGCAGGTAGCTTGTGTAAATTATGGCTCCGAGATGAGGTATCATCCTTTCTCATAACCACAATCCCCATCCATCGAACTTTAACAGAGTCGATCCAGAGGGATTAAATATAAATGTGCCTCCTCATCTGTGGACTTCTGAATGAAGGGAAGACGGAGTTTCTGGAGGCACGACTCTGAATAACGAAAGTCTCACACCCAGCTCTTGAGGCTCTTGCTGTTGTGTCTCACTGGACTTCAGATCATAGATCTGCATTCCACTCCAGCAGACAGTAGAGTCCTCCATCACCATCATGTTTGAGACGTTGTACATTTCGAATGACCTTTCGCAACCACAATGAGAGTGAAATGATGATTTAGCAATGCAGGCACGTTGATGGTGTAAATATTCTTTTATGTTACTGTCCAAGGGTGAGTTACTATCCACTGAAGCACAGCACAACGCGACACAAGCGATCTCCTAGAATGTAGAATGCTACGACAAGAGTGTATCGCTTTCTGACGTATACTTTTCAAAAACAATCCTTTACCTGAATACAGGTATAAAGTCAAACCTTTACATCTATATACTGTATCCCTTTGGCTCCACGCTTGCTCAGTGGACAGTAACTATTCGCCGTTCTTTGGTGGATGAAAAGGTAAAAGCAGAGAGGGGTGGTGAGGTTGAGGGTAGCGTTTGTTTGGTCCAAAAGTTATCCTATGTGAGGATATTGGCCACCTGTGTAGGACTTCAGGACCGACAAGAGTTCTGTACCGGGATGTTTATATTGTTGTTCATTCAATCGAAATCTGTCAATATTTGTGAGAAGAAAAAAAAAAACATGTTTGTTTGTGATACTTGTGATACTATAGCGGAGCACCTTTTTAGGTATGGAGGGCTTGTAGACCCTCTGCTGTGGAATACTGGGTAGAGATGCATGACATGACAGAATAATATTGACAGCACAGCACCGGCATGGACAAAAAAATTATAATGCATGGGTGGTGACAAGAGAATAGTGTCTGTGTCTTTTATGTGAGAAAGCAGAAGGTCCAGACTGCAGCCAGATCTGTGAAGAGCATGCAGACTGCCTCTGCTCCTCACCTGTTTACAGTAAAGGCTGCCCTGAGATCAGCTCAACCCAAACCCAGCTAATTGCCCCCAAATACAGCAACACTGGCCCACCATCAGTACTTAAGACCATGGCATATAAATTATCTTATTTTGGAGTGAGGCTTACAGTACATCAATTTGTCAAACAGTGTTGGTTCAAATGCTCCTATTCTTCTGTTTTATTTTACCTTTTGAAATCCAAACCTCTCCGTTTGCTTGACAGTGAAACTGGGATAGATTACATTTCAAACGGTGAGTTCTCATCAGCTACAGACTGTTATTCAGTAACTACTGATCGTCGCTACTGTAATTCTGCATCATACCCATTTAATGCCTTAAAGTCTAGTACTTACTATTTAGTCAAATTTGACTGGTCTTGTGTGTGCTTTGAGTGGGCATCAGAAACCTAATTGAGTAGTGTGCAATATGTGGAACCAGTCAGCAATCTACTACTGAGTTAAGAAGAGTAGCAAGAGCTAATATGATTACATACAAACTGAAATAACATCTTGAAAGATCAACTTAGCGATACTGTATTTACTCTGGATCTGACTCTACCATATAATATATTATTACCCCTGCCCCAATCTCAATGAGATGAAAGTGCGATTAATAAGATAGTGGGAGATGGGGAGGGGTAGTGAACTGTTACAAGACTGTCCATGGTCCTTACATGTGGTTTAATCACCTGACTTACTGAGTCGCTATGAAAACATGTAGAATAACAAAAGAGAACAAGGCTGACACAAAATGGAGGTGGCTTTATCTCAGTATTGCCAGGTGTTCTGAGGTGGATATGGAGAAAATAGGACACAGCACTTGCTAAGAGTTAATATGCTACACAATACAAGAGACGGATGTTATATCGTATGTGAGTTTTCCCCACTTATTTTAGAGTTCAGGATACTTGGAACTCTAGTTGAACTGTAGAGGTGTCAATCAGTGCAACCAGTGAGAACGATTAACATTTAAATATTACAAATGCAAACAATTAATTAAAAAGGTAATGACATTTTGGAAGTTAAGTGAGTAAACAAATTGACCCCCTCAAAACTATAGATTTATTGATTCAAATAGTAAAGGCTCTCTTGAGAATAGTCATGTATAAATATGCTTATTGTTGCTTGTATAACATATATAATATCAACAAAGATTTCAGTTAACTTGGCCCTCAGTGTTTCCCCAGTCTTTGTCAACTTTTGAAAATAAACGTCTCTTCAGATTATGTTGATAATGCTCCATAGACGTAGACCCAATGGTTTAGGACGGTAATAAAGAGACATTTTGATATTTCTCTAATTGTCCAATTTGAAGACAAATTTCCCCTTGAACTAGTCATTTGATGTAGCACAAACTACATGTATATTTCTGTTGCCCAGATTATTTAATTAATTTATATTTATTAATAATGGTTTATTGTTCAACGGCTCCTTGAAGCAAACCATTTGAACCGTTCCAATGCTTCAAAGAGAGTGGGAGCAATGTGCAATATAAAGCTGACTCTTCTTTGCTTTCATCTTAATGAGCAGTCAACTCGGCTCACTCGGTGGGAGTGAAACACTTATTTTCTCCAGTGTTTGTTGCGCCCTCGGCCAACCAACATAGATTTATTTCATTCACTTGAGATTAGCATGTTTACATACAAATTTGTAATGGACATTCCAATGAACCTTGTCAGTTTGTTCAGGGTTGTTATACATAGGATGACATTTTACAGGGCCTTTACTGTGGTCATTGGGTTGGTTATGACATACTTTTTCCTGAATTGAACTGTCTACAATGTTCAGACAATGTTCAGTGTTTTGATGACTTCTATTTAACTATCTGGCCTTTGCCATTGCTGTAGATCAGATATCACTCAAAGATGTTTTATGTGTTGTAAATGCCATCCTATGTGCAAATGCATGAACATTGTGTGTTAGCATGGTCTGTTAAGGACATCTAGGTTTACATTTGGATCGGGTTATCCCAAAACAGTTTTTGGCCTGTGTGGCTGCTTGCGTGGTCTGCTCACGCTTGCAACAAACTGAGCAATGTCGACTTGGTCGAGCAGCAGGTGAATTGTCATTTTTTGAATACGTGTTAACAGTCTACTTACTTATTCACCACCTATAAAAGCTGTGAAAAGAAAGCCTGACTTTTCCCGTCTATGTCTGAATGTCTCTGATCATTTGGTTGTCAGTTTGTTGGAGTTTGATATTTCTGTGTCTGTGTTCGTGCCCCTCAACTTTCTGTATTGGGGTGAACCACCCCAGGTCTTGCTCTTCAATGTGTCCTTGGTGCAGTTTTATCTGTGAACCTTTCTCTCTGCCTGACATTTGTATGGAATAGTGACTGACTTAAAGAAGATATGTGATATTTACATTTATTCAATACTGTAATAAATTATTTGAAAATTATATTACATTTTATTTATTTAAAGGATAAACAAAGGAAAAGAAAAATGAAACTTGTTTTGGAGAACCTATGGCATGAGGTGTAATGTGTTCTGAAAAAACAACTATGTAATCAACTCAAGTTAACCTTATTGAATATAGTTTATTTATTTTCAACGCTTACTGTGTCTGTGTAATCATTTTATGCATGACAAGTTGAAAACAAGTCACAGACGACATTGATAACAACTCACATTACAAGTCATTGAGTACGCTGCACGTTCAAGACTTTCTCTCATTATATACTGAACAAAAATATAAATGCAACATGCAACAATTTCAAAGATTTACTGAGTTACAGTTTGTATAAGGAAATCAGTCAATTGAAATCCATTCATTAAGCCCTAATCTATAGGTTTCACATGACTGGGAATACAGATATGCATCTAGTCACAGATACCTTAAGAAACAAATCATGTAGGGGTATGGATCAGAAAACCTGTCCTTATCTGGTTTGACCACCATTCACCTCATGCAGCAGGACACATCTCCTTTGCAGAGTTCATCAGGCTGTTGATTGTGGCTTGTGGAATATTGTCCCACTCCTCTTCAATCGCTGTGCTGGGTATTGGCGGGAACTGCAACACGCCGTCATACACATTGATCCAGAGCACCCCAAACATGCTCAATGGGTGACATGTCTGATGAGTATGCTTCCAGGAATTGTGTACAGATCCTTGCGACATTTGGCCGTGAATTATCATGTTGAAATCTGAGGCTATGGCGGCGAATTAATGGCACGACAATGGGCCTCAGGATCTCATCACAGTATCTCTGTGCGTTCAAATTGCCATCGATAAAATGCAATTGTGTTTGTTGTCTGTAGTTTATGCCTGCCCATACCATAATCTGTTGACAATGTTGACATCAGCAAACCACTCGCCCACACAATGCCATACATGCTGTCTGCCATCGGCCCGGTAAAGTTGAAATCGGGGTTAGTCCCATTAACACTTCTCCAGAGTGTCAGTGGCCATCGAAGGTGAGCGTTTACACACTGAAGTTGGTTACGACGCCAAACTGCAGTCAGGTTAAAACCCTGGTGAGAATGAAGAGCACGCTGATGAGCTTCCCTGAGATGGTGTCTGACAGAAATTATTCCGTTGTTCAAACCCACAGTTTCATCAGCTGTCCAGGTGGCTCGTCTCAGACCTGATAATCTCTCTTATTTCTCTCTAATTTTGTGCGCATATTTTTTTACATCCCTGTTAGTGAGCATTTATGCTTTGCCAAGATAATCCATCCACCTGATAGGTGTGGCATATCAAGAAGATGACTAAACAGAATGATCATTACACGAGTGCACCTTGTGCTGGGGACAGTAAAAGGCTACTCTAAAATGTGAAGAAGCCGGATGTGTAGGTCCTGGGCTAGAGTGGTTACACATGGTCTGCAGTTGTGAGACCAGTTGGACATACTGCCAAATTCTCTAAAATGATGTTGAAGGTGGCTTTTGGTAGAGAAATGAAAATATATGGCAACAGCTCTGGTGGACATTCCTGCAGTCAGCATGCCAATTGCACACTCCCTCAAAACTTGAGACATCTGTGGTATTGTGTTGTGTGACAAAACTTCACATTTTAGAGTGGTCCTTTACTATCCCCAGCACAAGGTGCACCTGTGTAATGACCATGCTGTTTAATCAGCTTCTTGATATGCCACACCTGTCAGGTGGATGGATTATCTTGGCATGGGAGAAATGCTCACTAACGGGGATGTAACAAATGTGAGCACAAAATTAGAGAGAAATAAGATTTTGTGTGCATGGAATATTGTGCAAATTGTATAGTGTTTACTGAATGGAATATTTCTGGGATCTTTTATTACACCTCATGAAACACTTTACATGTTGCGTTTATATTTTTTCAGTATATCTAAAAATTAATACATATCTGGAACATTGTAGGTATAAACTCAAGACGTCTCTCAAACCTGTATGTCAGAAAAACAACACATGACCTCACTGTTGTGGGCCACATTACTGCGCAAGTGCATCACTGCACGGGTAGTCTAAACAGAACAGTGAATGTTTGTTGGCTAGTGAAGAATTTGAAGTCCTGTAAAATAAGTAATCAAAATAAGAAATAATTTAAGACATTTCGCCCATGTTTTATTTCTGTAAATTGAGCAGAGACTGATAAATCAATCGCGGAGCTGTGGGGATAAAGGTAAACGTGCGGACGCCATTGTTACTTGAAATCGAATCTAGTGTAGCGAGCTAGTTTTATACGGAAGGTGTAACGTTATTTTACTAGCTGTATCGTCTATGGTTAATTTGAGTGTCACTGGCGATACAATGTCTAGCAACACTATAATAAGGAAGAAACATTGTCAGAGATAGTTAATACCCCGTTATTCACTAAAATTGCGAGCTTGGGTGTATCCATTACGCCGTTTCCGTTGCAAAACGTTTCTTAAATGAAAGCAAATTGAACGAAACAGTGATGGACCTACCTGAATGTGTCCAATAGAAACTCTTATTTTGCTCTGCTAGCTTACCAAACGGTAAATGGTATCCGTAATGAATACACCCATGGCTAGCTAGTTGTTTTTTTTGCCTGCTAACGTTACGCCCCCGGTAGCTTGTATTTATAGCTAATGTTAGCTAGCTATGCTATTTATATTAGTATCTAGTTAGCTTCATACTCTCAAGCACAGCTCAATTTGAACTAACTTTAGCTAATTAACTGGTTCATTTAGGATGTTGACAGTTTCTCCCTATTTCCTCAGGTGGGAAGATGTCATATCACTCGTCTTCTCACAGCTCTTCGCCTAACACCGATTGCAAGGTCTATGTTGGGGACTTCGTCAACGGTGCTGCTAAGTCTGAGCTAGAGCGGGCGTTCAGTTACTATGGCCCTTTACGCAGCGTTTGGGTGGCCAGGCCCGCATGTTTCGCCTTTGTGGAGTATGAGGATACCCGTGACGCAGAGGACGCAGTTAGAGGCATGGATGGGAAGTAAGTAACTTTATATTGACCTACACATCTAACAGCCCATAATGTTTTCACATCAGTTTATACATATTTTAGTTGAAGTGGTGTGTGTTCCGTTTTGGGATATTAATTGTTGTAATTCAGGCCATAATCTTGCAGATGTTGCCCAGTATTACATGTTTTCTTTCATACCCTATTATCACTATATTCTGCCCTCTCTCCCTACCTTAGGGTGCTGTGCGGCTCTCGGATCCATGTGGAGCTGTCCACTGGCATGTCACGGAAGACCAAACATGACCTCCCCAGCCGTCAGCACTTTGACTCTCAAGACTGCTGCTACCATTGTGGGGACAGGGGCCACTATGCCTACGACTGCTACCGTTTCAGCAGGAGGGGTGGAGGTAGTCGGAGCAGGTATTCTTCTTGCCCAATATCTGCTGGCTGCCTCTGATATACAGCCAGTAGCAGTCATAATTCTGCAAAGTTTTCCCTTTATACAACATTGTTCTTACTACATCGCAGTAATAATCAGCTTGAGAAAAATGTCACTATGTTATTGAGAAACAATTATGCACAGACAATATGCTGACCTGGTTGGATTCGTCTCAACTGCTGAGGGGCAATGCTGTCCTCTTTATACACTGCGCAAAAAAATAAAGGGAACACTAAAATAAAACATCCTATATCTGAATTAATGAAATATTTTTATTAAATACTTTTTTCTTTACATAGTTGAATGTGCTGTCAAAAATCACACAAATTATCAATGGAAATCAAATTCATCAACCCATGGAGGTCTGGATTTGGAGTAACACTCAAGATTAAAGTGGAAAACCACACTACAGTTTGATGTAATGTCCTTAAAAGAAGTCAAAATGAGGCTCAGTAGTGTGTGTGGCCTCCACGTGCCTGTATGACCTCCCTACAACGCCTGGGCATGCTCCTGATGAGGTAGCGGATGGTCTCCTGAGGGATCTCCTCCCAGACCTGGACTAAAGCATACGCCAACTCCTGGACAGTCTGTGGCGTTGGTGGATGGAACGAGACATGATGTCCCAGATGTGCTCAATTGGATTCAGGTCTGGGGAACGGACGGGCCAGTCCATAGCATCAATGCCTTCCGCTTGCAGGAACTGCTGACACACTCCAGCCACATGATGTCTAGCATTGTCTTGCATTAGGAGGAACCCAGGGCCAACCGCACCAGCATATGGTCTCACAAGGGGTCTGAGGAGGAACTCATCTCGGTACCTAATGGCAGTCAGGCTACCTCTGGCGAGCACATGGAGGGCTGTGCGTCCCCCCAAAGAAATGCCACCCCACACCATGACTAACCCACCGCCAAACCGGTCATGCTGGAGGATGTTGCAGGCAGCAGAACGTTCTCCACGTCGTCTCCAGACTCTATCACGTCTGTCACATGTGCTCAGTGTGAACCTGCTTTCATCTGTGAAGAGCACAGGGCGCCAGTGGCGAATTTGCCAATCTTGGTGTTCTCTGGCAAATGCCAAACGTCCTGCACAGTGTTGGGCTGTAAGCACAACCCCCACCTGTGGAGGTCGGACCCTCATACCACCCTCATGGAGTCTGTTTCTGACTGTTTGAGCAGACACATGCACATTTGTGGCCTGCTGGAGGTCATTTTGCAGGGCTCTGGCAGTGCTCCTCCTGCTCCTCCTTGCACAAAGGCGGAGGTAGCGGTCCTGCTGCTGGGTTGTTGCGCTCCTACGGCCTCCTCCACATCTCCTGATGTACTGGCCTGTCTCCTGGTAGCGCCTCCGTGCTCTGAACACTACGCTGACAGACACAACAAACCTTGCCACAGCTCGCATTGATGTGCCATCCTGGATGAGCTGCACTACCTGAGCCACTTGTGTGGGTTGTAGACTCCGTCTCATGCTACCACTAGTGTGAAAGCACCGCCAGCATTCAAAAGTGACCAAAACATCAGCCAGGAAGCATAGGAACAGAGAAGTGGTCTGTGGTTATCACCTGCAGAACCACTCCTTTATTGGGGGTGTCTTGCTAATTGCCTATAATTTCCACCTGTTGTCTATTCCATTTGCACAACAGCATGTGAAATTTATTGTCAATCAGTGTTGCTTCCTAAGTGGACAGTTTGATTTCACAGAAGTGTGATTGACTTGGAGTTACATTGTGTTTAAGTGTTCCCTTTATTTTTTTGAGCAGTGTATTTCAATACTGTGGTAATATATCAGAGCAGGGGTCCTTAAACTTTTTCAGCTTGAGACCCAAATGAGAAATTGACTGTCCTCCTGTGAGCCAAATTGTCCTCCGGTCCAAATTAAGTCGAAATAGTGTGTGATTGATTATACATGTATTTTCACAGAAAACCCCTGTATTAGAGACATCACAGCCTGTTTCCTGTATTCCAGATCACGGTCTCGTTCCGAATCCAGGTCACGTGTCAGCCGTTATCGATCCCGTTCCCGCAGCAATGACCGGTAAGTAAACAGAGTTTTTGCTACTGTCATTCAAACCTCTCCCTGTGCTGATTACTGATCTCTCTCCTACAACACAGCAGCAGGCACCGCTCCCCATCTTATCCCAAACATCGGAAGAGGTAATTGTCTACGGTTAATTTTGCATGCTGATGACATTGCATTTTTCTTATTGTCATAGGAAGTATAGTCTACATTTCTATTCTGAGCAAACCTGTTGTTCCTGCAAATGTATTCATATGATTGTTTTCATTTAATGTATCTATTAGCTTCAAAACAGGTCATTTTCTTGAAACACTTAACTCTTCCCACTTCCATATTAGGTCCGGCTCCCCTGTGTGGTCCAGGACATCTGTTCGGAGGTAAACCACTTGTGTATTACAGTTGCACAATAATTTCCTCCTGTCTATGGATCCCATCTGAAGTTGGGGTGCCTGTGTTTTTGCTCCCATGTTTTTTTTTTTGCAGTCGTTCTCGGTCAGGGTCCCGGGCCAGAGGGCGCTCGGCGTCCCGCTTTCTCTCTAGATCCCGCTCTCTCTCCAGATCCCGCTCTCCCAGCCATAAGAGGAATAGGTTAGCTCTCTGCCTCGTCAACCCATACCTTCACAGCTGCTCCTGTACTGTGTAAATGCCATGACTTAAAATGATCGTCTTTGCCTTGTAGCCCATATTGTACAATACTGCTAATTATACTTAATTTGGATGATTTGAAATATTGTTTTGCAAATGTGCTGGAAGCCCCCCTCCCTCTTTTAATCACATTTTTCAGAGATGACACTCATTCACTCAGCTTAAGTTTAGGCATATTGCTATCTGTTAAACAGGGCTAGGTGTGATCAGGTAAGTCGTGGGTAGCTGCCCCCTCAGACCAGCCTCCACCCGAAGTCTGCGGAGTCGACCTTCCAGAACGCACAGAGCGACAACTCATCAGAGAGATGGCTGCTGCTGGAGATGGGGAGGGGAAAGAAATAGTCAGGGACTCTAACACACCCCAAGCTAGAGTGAGGAACACCGCCCCACCCCCCCCCTTTTATCTTTTCCAAATACCTGATTTTAATGTTCTTTTCTCTTGGAGGTCCCTCTCCTAGAATGACCAGGCCAGACCTTGATTAGCTTCAGAGAGTTGCACACTATACTCTGAGAAACAGAGGCTGTTTGGGTGACTGCTGGGGGAGCGGGGCTCTTCTCTTTTCTCTTCTCCCTCAGATCCAGCCTCAATTTGATTAGCTTCAGAGGGCGAGAGAACCTCAAAAACCCAAAATAGAAATCTGTCGTGATCAGACTCCAGTGACCAATCGCATCAGGCCTTTTTTTAAAGAGTGTGGGGAGTCGACTGACTGCAGGAGCACTGACCAGGGTCATCCTTGCTGTGTTAAAGTCCTCCCTGAGGGTGAAAAGGGCTGACCAGAAATCAGCTTGCGCCGCGCTGGTTAAAGAGGTCGCCTGATGAAAGTTCTGACGAGACACATCATCCTACGCGCGTACACACAGTTGTTCCACCCACCACACTCCCTCCCAGAACCCACGCACAACAGACTTGAACGCTGAGCCAAGTTCAGTCGACAAGTTAAGGCCCCTTCCCTACCGAGCCCGGCCTCTTGCTTAGCTTCTGAGAGGGTGAGAAAGGAGAGCTGACAAGAGATCAGACTTCAAGACCCTTCGAGTTCTAGAATCCATCGCTACTCTGTACATGTTGTTTCTGCCACTGTCTCCAAAGGTAATGAAAACCCAAGAGTAATGTCATTCATGATCAGAACGTAGACGTATAGTCTGATACTCCCTAACATACTGTACACTAACATTCAACTATACAGAGCATGCACTGTCCAAATCCACAGGTGTGTGTGTATGTCTGTGGGTGGGTATATGAGTGTTAAATATTATCTTTGGAGACATATTATCCTGGGTGTAGTGATAAGTTTAGGATTGTTTTTAGGGGGAATGTAGATACCTTGATGGTGCTTGTCCTGATACTGTATATTAGGTCAACCTATTTGAATGTTTGCACTGTTCCCTTGGGTTTTAAATAAGTGTCTGCACATAGGTGATAGTTTACCATATCGAGGTAGGATTCTAAAGACGTGTGCTTGCAGAAGGCAAGTTTATTTTATTTGGTCAGTGTTTGTTTTGGGTTTTGGGTGCAATTCTTTGTTCAGATACTACCATGGTCTTTTGTTTCATTGTGTGAAAATGCAAGGGATGATCACCTCAAACTCCCTTTTAAAACATCCCGGTCTCAACACCCAGCGCCTTCATTTCCTTGGCCTATGATACTTTATGGTGATTTAATTATGCAAAATTAGGGTACCCCTCCCTACATGTTATAATTAGTGGATGTTGGTGGTATCCAGTGTAGCTGTAATGTGTTGTATTTATAACGTGTCCTGACCAAGGCAAACTGGTTGTAGTGGGACACAGTGCATTATGGGCAGTAGTGGAAAAAGTACCCAATTGTCATACTTGAGTAAAAGTAATGAGACCTTTGTAGAAAATGACTCGGATAGCCAGGGGCAAGCTCCAACACTGACATAATTTACAAAGGGTTGTTCTCTTGATAAGTGTGTGAATTAGAACATTATTCTGTCCTCCTAAGCATTCAAAATGTAATAAGTACTCTTTGACGTCAGGTAAAATGTAGTAAAAAAAAGTACATCATTTTATTTGGGAATGGAGTGAAGTGAAAGTTGTCAGAAATATAAATAGTGAAGTACAGATACCACTTATAAAAATACTTGAAAATACTACTTAAGTACTTTACACCACTGATTATGGGCCAGCAGGGTTGGAGCTGTGATTGGTTCTGAGATGGGTGCTGGGCTAGTTGAGTGGACAAGATGGGTGCTGGCCGGGCTGCCTGTTGATTGGACATGCTCTGTCTGCCCTGTTCTTACACCATTCTCTGTCTGTTTCAGTCGTTCCAGATCTCCAAGCCAGAAAAAGAGCCCCACCCCAGGGGAAGATTGATTTGAAGACTAAACTCGTCCCCATCCCCCTCCAACCAACTGGCTTTAGCCTTGCAGCTATTTGTTTTGTCTTTGTTCCCTGCATTGATTAGAATCTAGCCCTACCTTTCTGATGCTGTATAATTACACTACAGGATTAGTTTCATATCTAACCATGCATCCCTTACATGATGTCACATTCCTAAAATGGCTATTGTGTGTCAAAACAGTTCAAATAGCTAATTTCAGAAGTGGGATTTGTGAACCAGAACTTTATTTCCTATCTACTTTAAATGTTGCTTTCCCTTTTGTATGACACTGGCAGATTTTGGAATAAATCGACACATTAATTCAGTATTATTCTTTTGAACATTGAACATCTACAGAATGTGTCTTACATGGAGATGTTTTATAGTGAAAATGGAAATGACATGTATGTTTGCCATGAGAAATGGTTTGCAGTCAATCAAGTTTTCATTTTCAAACTTATACCCCACCTAATGCGTCGTACATAAAAACAGCCCTTGGCTCTTTTCAACCTTGCTGATTAAAGTCCATTCTCAAAAAGCTGTAACCACCTAGATCACTCGCCTGAATTGAAAATGTATTTATTGTAGAAATAAAGGTTATCTTAACTTTATTTTTATTTTTTTTTACAGATAACAGATCAATACAGTAGTAGTGATTTGAGCTCTGACTAAATTAAATTGGTGATGGCGTTATGGACGTGGATTTTAGGCCAATTGGAAACCGCAGCGGACTCTTCAAGGCGGGCCCATGTGTGTCTTTTTCAATACTTTCCCGTCCATTTCATACGGTCGCTGCTACCAAAATTATTAACTGGGACATCATGGCTATGGCAGGCCGTTATTACGAAGGCGGCAGGGCAACAAAAAGACTAAAAACCAACGACGGAATGACAACGGTAAATAACGAATGCTGATTTCTGTGATATAACGAAATGCATTTAAGCACATGCATTGAAATGTACTCTAAATAACACAATCTCACATACTCATGACGCGGCTTTTGAAAAAATATATTGCACCCAGCAACGTTAGCTAGCTCGCCTTCCCTTGTTCCACGATGTTACTTTTTTTGTGAATTACCTTTCGTTCTGTTTTTATGTTTAGCTTAAATTGTCCATGGACTAAACATATCTCAATGTAGCTAGTTAGCTAACTGGCTAGCTAGTTCTGTTTTTCCAACAATTGTCTAGCTAACGTTAGCTGGCCTTTTTTCCGTTTGAATGAATGGGTGCCGTTCAGGCCACGCCACAAATCATACGGAAGCTAACGTTAGCTAGCGGTAGCGTTATTGCTTTGTTCTAGCTTAGCGGTGTCGTTTTGCAAGCAACGAACACGAGTGGGTGTGTTAAATTGAAATAAACCTAGTAAGATGCATTATTGACTCGTTCTTTGATGTATCCGGTAACTAGTTAGCGAGCTAATTAGTTTGCTACTTTACCCAGTCAAAATGTTAACATTCTCGAAATGCACCTTATCGGGGGCCATGTTCTCGTAATATTAGGGATAACAAAATACATTTCCTCACTAATATTCCCAACAGTTTAAGCTGAATTAGTTACCCCTACTTCATGACATTTCGTCTGGTAGTGTTAATCTTTCCCGCAAAGGTGAATAAAATAGAATGGATTGTAATTACACATTAATTGCTGTCCAACTCTATGATGAAGGAAGTTTGAACTCTACCAACGGAGTTTAGCAGAGCAGGCTTTGTGGAATTCAGCTCTGACTAAGTTTTTTAAAATTTATCTAACAAGGATAGTTAGTTAGTGGTGCAGCGGTCTAAGGCGCTTCATATCAGTGCTAGAGACGTCACTACAGACACCCTAGTTCGAATCCAAGCTGTATCACAACTGGCCGTGATTGGGAGGCCACAGGGCAGCGCATAATTGGCCCAGCGGCGTCCAGGTGTATGCATCATTCTTAAGAATGTGTGTTCTTAACTGGCTTGCCAAGTTAAATACCCCACCTCTTCAAGGAATACCTAGGATAGGGTAAGTAATCCTTCTCAACCCCCCTAAAAAGATTTAGATGCACTATTGTAAAGTGGCTGTTCCACTGGATGTCATAAGGTGTATGCACCAATTTGTAAGTCGCTCTGGATAAGAGCGTCTGCTAAATGACTTAAATGTAAATACAATAACTTATGTGTTTAGCCTCTGTGGTTGCGTGCCTTTGTCGAAATCCATACGTTAAAAAAATATCAAATAACGTAACAATCACCGGCTTTCGTTGAGATTCAATGGACACAGTCGGTGGTTGTATTTGGTTAACGTTTATTGGATTAGTATGGATTTCAGCACGCAACAGGGCATGGCTACCAGGTAAGCCTTTCATAGTTTTTATTTTTAAATATTGACCTTGGATGAATCAATGTAGTCGGTGCTGAATTATTATGCAAAGCCTGGTCTACTCAATTCATTTCACCGTGTAGTTGAGTTTAGTCAGCTAGTTACATACATTGGAGTCCTCAATTCTTATAAAGCATGCTATGAGCTAAACGGGAAACATGAGTTTATTGCTTGAATTATTTTTTTTTTAACTAGGCAAGTCAGCTAAGAAATAATTCTTATTTACAATGGCTGCCTCCTGCGGGGACAGGGGCTGGGATTAAAAATAAAATAAACATAGGACAAAACACACATCACGGCAAGACACCACAACACTACATAAAGAGAGACCTAAGAGGACAACAGCATGGCAGCAACACATGAACACAGCATGGTAGCAACACAACATGGCAGCATCATAATACATGGTACAAACACTATTAGACACAGTCAACAGCACAAAGGGACAAGAAGGCAGAGACAACAATGCATTGTGAGAAGCAGCCACAACTGTCAGTAATTGTCCATGATTGAGTCATTGAATGAAGAGATGGAGATAATGGGCCTGTTCTTTTTTGCAGGAGGGCTATGATGACCCACATAAGACCCTTCCTTCACCAGTTGTGCATGTGCGTGGCTTGGTGGACGGCATTACGGAGGCTGACCTTGTGGAGGCTCTGCAGGAGTTTGGAGCTATTAGGTGATGAATATGCACATTGAGTAACTGTCTGCTTAAAAAAATATCTGCATGTTTCTTCTTCACGACAATGGGGAAATGGCTCGGGCAGAAGCAGACTGGTACCCAGGCTACTTCACTTACAATGCACACATTTCACGGTCAAAATTTTGCTCCACATAATGCAACCATTTATAGTTGGTTACTGTTAAATCAGTGGTAGCTATCTTTACCTCAGAGGAGCTTCTGGGTGTGCAGGCTTGTGTTCTAACACAATTGATTCAGCTGATGTTCCCGATGAGCAACTAGAATCCCGGTGGGTGGGAGTGCTGAAACAAAAGCCAGCTCACCCAGAAGCACTCCAGGGGTGGCTAGGTCACCTCTGGTCTGTAAGCAACGCTAGTAAAGAAATGGTGTCCTCTTGACTTGGTTATGCGTCCTCCATTAATATAACTGTTTTGTTTACAGCTATGTGGTGGTTATGCCCAAGAAGCGTCAAGCCCTGGTTGAGTACGAGGATCTGAATGGGTCGTGTACTGCTGTGACGTATGCCAATGACAACCAGATCTACATTTCCGGGCACCCAGCCTTTGTCAACTACTCCACCAGCCAGAAGATCTCCCGGCCAGGCGACCCGGACGATTCTAGAAGTGTCAACAATGTGCTACTTCTCACCATCATGAACCCAATCTACCCCGTTACCACGGTAAAGTGCGGGCGACCTCTACCTAACCTGTTGATTCTGTTGTGCTGTGTACTTCAATATTATTTCTGATTATGTGAATTACTTGTCTACAGGATGTGCTCTACACGGTCTGCAATAACTGCGGCCCTGTCCAGAGGATTGTCATCTTCCGGAAGAATGGTGTTCAGGCCATGGTGGAATATCCTTTGCCCGAAATTGTTTGTTGTTGAAAATGTAGGTATTTTGTGAAACAGTTGCATGCTCTCTGGTAATCCTGGGTGAAACTAAAACTTCTGGAATTTTAAATTGACATACTGTCTCTACATACCATGTCAAGCCATCTGCATTCTGGAACATGTCATTTGTTTGTAGCACATACTGTATGTGATGATTGATAGACTATTTACCTGAATTCTTCATGTATATTTAATTATTAAATAATTAATTATTAGCACAAAGACTTGTAAACAAGGGCTTGTGCAATAAGCGCCGGAATTACCAGAACATGTTATGTCTGCGTGAGGTGCTGTTCTCAGAACTGTAGTCTGCATGTCCTTTCCTTGACTCCCAACACGTTTGATTCGGTGCAGAGTGCACAGAGGGCGAAGGCCTCCCTCAACGGGGCAGACATCTACTCTGGCTGCTGCACCCTGAAGATCGAATATGCCAAGGTAGAGGAACATGCACATCCATAGCGCTGAAGAGCTTCTAGTGTTCCATGAAATGGACTTTGAAAAATGCTTTGCTGGAATTAATTTGTATATTCTCCCACAGCCAACTCGTCTCAATGTGTTTAAGAATGACCAGGACACTTGGGACTACACCAACCCCAACCTGAGTGGTCAAGGTAACGCATACAGCCATCAGTGGTCCTTGCTGACACTACCAGCACCCTTACTGCCACTGTGGGGGAGGGAAGGGGGGCTTGGGTGGTAGACCTTCAGGGGTAATGCCACTGAGCACAGGAAGTGCTCTTTTAACCAGCTCAATATCCAACTCCTTCAAATGGTCGCAGGGCTGGGTTGGTATCTTTCTCACCAGCTGTAATATTGGTTTAGTGAATTACAGTTAACGCTTGTCTTGGGCTCCATTTCAGTGGCATTATAACTGAAGTGATGATACACTGTCCGTCGCACAGCTAGACACGCTAGGGATGAAAGGAGCAGCTGAATGGCCAGATATTCTTCACTCGAGACTAGTTATTGCTCAAGGCTTTTACTTGTACACCTATTTAGGAAAAATGCATGTAAAAAAGTGACCTCCTTAACCCAGTGCTATCAGATCTAATGGTAAGTGGGCACTGTGGGTACCAAATCAAGGTCCCGTGAGTTCTTGCATGCATCTTTTCTAGTTTGGCGATGATACACTTGCAACCGAAGCTTGGGAAAGTAATAAAACTACCTGACGAAGCAGTCGTTTTTTTTGCTCATTCATTGTGAGGGAAGGAAGCATTCTAGAATGTTGCTTGTAAATCTCACCACTGAGCCATTCATGTCGTACATTCTTGTCTGAATTTCTGCTTGGTGGCTTCTCAGCAGTGTCTGATACAGTGACATTATGCCTGTGTAAAAATATACTTATACATACTGAGTGATCTGTATTATTTTTGCCATGGCAACCAATCTCATGCACGGCCCATGGATACATCAAGTTGTAAGACTAGACAGCCTGAGCATAGATACCCACTTGAGTCTCTTGTGAAGCTGGGCCTACTGACAGCCAATTGCTAATTTCATTCCCAGTGCACTTGCCAATGTTTAGATCTGTTCATCTATACAGGCTACTTTAAGCATAGACTATACTGCAAAACAAAAGCCAGTCTAGCTTCTCGCCGGAACACCTTGGAGCAACACATTTCCATATATGCATCGGAGACACATTGTTGCCATCAACACTACTCTCAACACCACCTCAACCTCACCGCTCCTACGTCAATAAGGACACATCCACTTGCTACCGCATAGCTCCAAAGCCACGAAGACATCCCCTATACCTTTTCTATGGCATGACACATTTTCCATGGGGGGTTTGGTTGCTAGTACATTGGCAGTAAGCTGTGCTTTCCACACCCTTCCAGTTTTGAGACCCCAGCAAGACATGCCTGACACATTGAAACACGCCATCACCCAGATCTCACCTGCGAGTCATCACCTGATACACATCCACAGGAGACCCACCTTTACAAAGACAACATCCAGAGACCCGTAGTGACGAGCATGCTCACACAAACACAAAACAGATGAACCATACTGATACAAACCAGTTGCTCAAGACTACACAGCCCTGTCCTGTTCTCTGTACCTGCCTGTCTTTGGTGGTGCAGGTGGTTTTGCTCTCTTGTGCCCTGCTCCTGGTGTTTAACATATCAAACACTACTCAAAACCCTCCACCCCTGTTGCCGCACTGACTCCATAGATGATTCGCACCGTCACTGTCAGGCTGTAGCCAGTCACATGGGAAGGAATACAACAGACAACTGATGAAGACACTACAAACATGAACAAGCATACGCACATTCAGACAGGCCATATTTTTCTCCCCATTATATGCATACCTCATGGAGTCGGGTGTTCCGTTTTGCCTCTTCTCTTTCCCCCCTCCTTTCCTCCCTCTACTGTTCTTGCAACATGCATCCCTGTCTAGTTTCTCCATCTTTTTCTGAATGCAGCTCTTTTGTGGAAATTTGACCTTTTTTAGTACCTGTGTAACACCTTCCATGTGACGCAGGTCTGGAAATTTGCGCCTAATGAGGACCCAGGTCTGAAATGTGCCAAATGGCTGCTTTACGGCCTGCCATTGGCGTGTGTTCGATAAGACACTTGGAGAGTGGACCACCAACCACAATGGAAATTGCCACAAAAAAAGGGCAGAAATGCGACTAAGGTGGAAATGTTCATCCAAAGAAGAGTGGGGTGAAAGGATGAAATGAACACGGAGAGAAGTAATGGACCCACTGCCAAATAACAGCCTGTGTCTCCAGCCTCAATCTTTGTCCCCCAATATATCCATGCTGTAAGTAAACTGATCTCCAGTTTGTTACACAACACATGTTCCATTTTTTACACTCGGGATGTCTTCAAAAATATATTGTGATATTGTCGTCCTTGAAGGTATTTTTGTTATTTTTCTGTCTTTATATGGTGTTCCACTCCCCCTGTTCTCAGTGACACCATATTTCCCCTTGGAGGGGACTTGTGCTTTCCCTGTGGGCATTTTGTCCTCTGTTGAATGACTTGTCTGAATAAAGCTGGTGTTTGGGTGGCTCTCCACTAAGGGGCTATATGTAGCATTTTAATTTTTCGAGACTTGTAGGTAGAATTGAAATGTGACGTATTTGTATATCCTAGTTACGGTATGGAGATAATGGACTGAATGTATTAAAATAGTTTAAATAGTAGAATGTTGAAACGGTCCGATTTTAAGTGCACCAGTGATGCTTTTCTGAATTTTTATCAACTATCCATGTGGGTGAATGTGTTCAAATTGGCCTGAATTTAATGTGTATGAGATGTGTACCTGTACAGATGCAGAAGCTGATGGCAATGGGAGCAATGCTGGAGGTGTGTTTGCAGATTTCTGTTGGCTTCATTCTCACCCACCTCGTTCTCCCTTATACCATATGCTAAAACGTTTAAAATGGAGGATTTATCTAGAGTTCAGGATTGTTTACTTGTTAGCATTTGTTAATTCATTCTGAGCTGTAGTAATAAGTTTGTTGCTTTAACATTCATTTTGTCATAGAAACTTATCCAACCTTTGGCATCAAAATGCCATGACTGAAGCAGCAGTAGATATACTATGGAGATGTTTTTGTTCATTGGTTAGTGTGCTTTCTCTAGATGTGGAGGTCGTCTTGTGCTCTCCTTAATTCTAATTGAACATCCGCTACTGCGCTGCCTTGTCCTGTTTCTTTCCAAATGATCTATCGCTCTTCCTCCCCTCTTTTTCCTTCCTCTGCCTCCTGCCTTCATCACCTCTCAGAAGATGGGAGTGCCAACCCCAACAAGCGTGTGAGAGCGCCGGCTCTGCTGGGAGACCACCCTCCAGAGTACGGTAAGGCTTTAGGCCCAGGGGGGGTCGCACACGGGCTGGCCCTTTTTGTAGTGCTTTCCTCACCCTAAATTCACCTGCAAAGTGCAGGTGGTGGGTCAAAATGTATGACTAAAAATGGGTACCCCACAGTGGCAGCGAAGTGGTGTGGTACATTTTCTTAACTCACCTAATGGAATGTGCCAACCTTTAATCAAAACCAAATGTTTTCGCCATGGTGAAATTGACCACTTCTTTGGCATGTCTACCCTTTATCCCTATCAAGCCATGTTTCCTGTTTGAGCCTGTGGTCCCTTGTGTTCCCAGCTGGCGGTTACCATGGATATGACGAAAGCGGTTATGGTCCCCCGCCCCCCCCACACTACAGCGAGGGCCGTCGCATGGGTCCTCCCATGAGGGGACGAGGGGGGGCACACAGCTACGGTGGGGGTCCTGGCTACGGCCCTCCCCCTCCACCCCCCGGCGAGTACAGTGCCCACGCAGACTCCCCTGTAGTCATGGTCTACGGTCTGGAGCCTGCCAAGATGAATGCAGATAAGGTGTTCAACGTTTTCTGTCTCTATGGCAATGTGGAGCGGGTAAGTGTGGAGGGAAAGGAGGCAAGCCATATCAGTTATTTCCACAAGAGCCTGCTGGTATTGAGTGACTCCATATATCTGGTCCCCTACCTCAGGTGAAGTTTATGAAGAGTAAGCCAGGAGCAGCCATGGTGGAGATGGGAGACTGTTACGCTGTGGATCGGGCCATCACTCACCTCAACAACAACTTCCTGTTTGGACAGAAGCTCAACGTCTGGTAAGATGTATATCTGAAATGCCTGTTCATTCAGTGACTTGTCATGTAAAGATAGTGCTTAATCGTATTCGCTGCCTCTTGCCATAATAAGTGACTGTTCTGTGAGGCTTGTACAAGTTCTGTCTCATGCTCTTTTCCCTTTGTAGTGTGTCTAAGCAGCAGGCCATCATGCCCGGTCAGTCTTACGAGCTGGAGGACGGCAGCACCAGCTTTAAGGATTTCCACGGCTCCCGCAACAACCGCTTCACCTCCCCAGAACAGGCTGCCAAGAACCGCATTCAGCACCCCAGCAGTGTCCTGCACTTCTTCAACGCCCAGCCAGACTCGTCCGTAGAGATTTTCACTCAGGTGAGTCCCAAAGCATGCTGATGAACCATTGTATGTAGGGAGCAGTGAAATAAAGACCCAATGTGCCTACAAAACAAATCATCAATTGACTGCTGCCTTGTTGTTTTCAGATCTGTGAAGAGGTTTCTGTCAAAGTCCCTGCAAACATCAAACTTTTCACAGGAAAGAGTAAGTGTACATTTTAATGTCATTTTGAAACCACATACTATTTGGTATGCATGACAGTGGCGCTAAACTGAGTTGGGCTGTCTTATTAGGTGCAGGTCCAGGTGAACGCAGCTCTTCAGGGCTGTTGGAGTGGGAGTCGATCAACGACGCCATGGAGGCCTTGTCCATGATAAACCACTACCAGATGAAGAACGCAAGTAAGTGTTTAAGCACTAAGCCTATATATAAAATAATTTCACTGTTTACTCAAATGGTGTAGGGTGGTGATTGCTGTTTTCTAATAGCTTCCGTCTTTGTCTCTTCAGCTGGCCCGTACCCATACACCCTCAAGCTGTGCTTTTCTACCGCTCAGCATGCAACCTAAACAGCCACCACAATCATGGACAATGTTCCACATCAAACCATCGTCCCAACAGTCTTCACCCCTATTTTGACCATGTCTGTTTTAGGCAGTTAATGAGTTTGTCCGCAGTCATATCGGTTTGTCCTTGATATTGAGCTCATAAAAGCGAGTTGTGTGAACTGGTAAAGTAGATTGTTTTTATTCCTGAAGGATGAAATATGGAAAGGCTTTTGTATAAGTATTGTTTTGCATCTTTTATTACTCCGTGTGTTTTTTTGTTTTATCTCTTCCTGCTCAGTACCATGCCTCTACAAGTCTGTATTTGGAGGAAGGGGTGTTTTATTTGGTTGGAAAACATCAATTTCAAGAAATGTATCTTTTGAGAGCCCTCAATAAAGGAACTTTATTCCAGATTGCCAGTAAACAATTTGGTTGTTCAATTATACTACTAACTATTGTAAGAATTCTAACGTTATCCTGTATTTGTTCTGTTAAATTATTTCCCCAATAATTGGATAGAAACGCTAATCTATCCTGCCCCATTGAATGCTTTTTTTTAAGCCTTCCTCCATCCCGTAACTCAAATGTTACGGCGCTTAGAATAATGGAACATATATTGAGATTGTCGTATTTACAGCATGGGTTTTTTGTTCACAGTAATAGTGAACACCGTTGTCTGCTTTCCTGTATATTTTGTTGCATTAGGCTAGCTGTGAACAACAATACTTGACAGCCAGTTAGTTAGCTGCCGTACTACAACTGACAAGTCACGTTAGACCGACTGCGCCTTTCGTTTGTTTCCTTACTCTCGTTGATTTAGTCAAATGGCAATACCATTATTTAACCGATCAGCGCTCATGAAAAGTAAGTGTACAGGATTGAGTGTAAGATGCATGGTGTTGTCCGCTCTAAAACGTCGCTAACTTTAGCTAAATGTATGTTTTGTGCACAGGTCGCATCCATCCAATTAACAAGACTAGCCACCTGACATCAAAGTCATTGGCAACACAAGTATTGGAGATCTCTAGCTAGCTACTGTAGTTAACTAATTTGGCTATAGATTATTACTTAATGTAAACACTTGGCTAAATTGCTACCTAATACTAAACTGTGTTTGGTTAGCGTCTTGGCTAAGTAGGTGAAAGTTGAATAACATGCAACACTATTCTGTATAGGGGTGGTTAAGCAGGTCTTAGGTCAAAAACAGTGCAAATAACTATTACTTGAACTATGTTGCTCTAATTCAATTAATCTTTCTTAGAATACAAATGAAATACAATCAACCCTGTTCCCTACCTTTCATTTGGGTGCTGATCATCAGACAGGAGTCTGTGGCTACCTGGTCTCAGTGCTGTATGGGCCTTTTACCACCCTGTCTGTTAGTCCACCTGCCACAGCTGTCACTCACGTAGAGCTGCACCGACCAGAGAAACGCAATGCCACCTATATAAAGCCTTCTGGAGGTAACACCTGGCCCAAACACCACTACTTGAACACAGCTGAAGCGTTCCTGTTTCTAGTTGTAATTTTGTGTAATCCAGCATTACAGCACTGTGTTAATGAATTGATGTGAATCCTATATTTCTTAAATGTATTTTCTCTCAGAGAAATGGTGGATTGCTTTACACAGATACCTGAGGGATCTCCTCCCAGACCCGGACTAAAGCATCCGCCAACTCCTGGACAGTCTGTGGTGCAATTGGTGGATGGAGCGAGACATGTCCCAGATGTGCTCAATTTGATTCAGGTCTGGGGAAAGGGTGGGCCAGTCCATAGCATCAATGCCTTCCTCTTGCAGGAACTGCTGACATACTCCAGCCACGTGAGGTCTAGCATTGTCTTGCATTAGGAGGAACCCAGGGCCAACCGCACCAGCATATGATCTCACAAGGGGTCTGAGGATCTCATCTCGATACCTAATGGCAGTCAGGCTACCTCTGGTGAGCACATGGAGGGCTGTGAGGCACCCCAAAGAAATGCCACCCCACACCATGACTGACCCACCGCCAAACCGGTCATGCTGGAGGATGTTGCAGGCAGCAGAACGTTCTCCACGGCGTCTCCAGACTCTGTCAGGTCTGTCACATGTGCTCAGTGTGAACCTGTTTTCATCTGTGAAGAGCGCAGGGTGCCAGTGGCAAATTTGCCAATCTTGGTGTTCTCTGGCAAATGCCAAACGTCCTGCACGGTGTTGGGCTGTAAGCACAACCCCCACCTGTGGACGTCGGGCCCTCATACCACCCTCTCATGGAGTCTGTTTCTGACCGTTTGAGCAGACAAATGCACATGTGTGGCCTGCTGGAGGTCATTTTGCAGGGCTCTGGCAGTGCTCCTCCTGCTCCTCCTTGCACAAAGGTGGAGGTAGCGGTCCTGCTACTGGGTTGTTGCGCTCCTACGGCCTCCTTCACGTCTCCTGATGCACTGGCCTGTCTCCTGGTAGCGCCTCCATGCTCTGGACACTACGCTGACAGACACAGCAAACCTTCTTGCCACAGCTCGCATTGATGTGCCACCCTGGATGAGCTGCACTACCTGAGCCACTTGTGTGGGTTGTAGACTCCGTCTCATGCTACCACTAAAGTGAAAGCACCGCCAGCATTCAAAAGTGACCAAAACATCAACCAGGAAGCATAGGAACTGAGAAGTGGAGAAGCATGTGAAATATATTGTCAATCAGTGTTGCTTCCTAAGTGGATAGTTTGATTTCACAGAAGTGTGATTAACTTGGAGTTACATTGTGTTGTTTAAGTGTTCCCTTTATTTTTTTGAGCAGTGTATATATTTCGGATTATGACTGCGTGTAGGCGTTGACTTCATGGACATGGCCAGTGAAGTCTTACAGCCTGAGGGGGACGACATGGCCAGGACTTCCTGGAACATGTGACGCATCATCGCCATGTACCAGGAAACCTTCACCCTCATTGAGAAGGTCAATATGAACTCGTGAAATACTTACTCATGTACAATATGTTAGGGATTGATGGTGGACAAGTAGGCAAATGCATTCTCTCTCTTTTCCACCATCCCCTTTCTTGTAGTGTCCAAAGCCTGTGGTTGTGGCAGTGCAGGGAGCTTGTGTTGGAGGTGAGCTTTGGGGGTGTATTACTGATTTGCTTGTGACCGTGAAGTCTTGCAAAAGCTTTCATATATTATTCATTCTTTCAAAATGTGATTCTCTTCTCTCGTGAAGGTGTTCTGCAATAAAACTGTAACGGCTTGTCCTGCTTTAACGTGTGTTCCGTTAGGAGTGGATCTGATCACATCTGATCTCTCAGGATGCCTGGTTTCAGGTGAAGGTAAGTGGTCTTAAATATCCCCAATGATCAACTCCATGAGGACCGGGGGACATCTAAAGGCCTGTACAGACTGTACGTCGGATGCAGCCTTTTACGATTATCACGTCCCACTGCGATGTATCCAAATTAGTCTTTGTATCAAACTGGCCAGATTGAACAATTTGCTTCAATTGTCTTCATTCTGCGATTGGTTTGCGAGGCTATGTCAGCCGACATCAACTGCAGCTGTGTATTTAATCTGCACATGTGCCTGCAGCGCAAGCCTAACTATGCTTATGTGCAGAAAACTTAAAGTAGGTGTCTTAGAAATAGTTTTCACATACAAACTTTATATGACCGAACTCTGAATCAAATACGCTTCCCCAAAATAACAATGTCACTGTGGTAGAATGTTTATTTTGATTGCCGATTTTGAGCATTTATCAAAATCCCATCAGGTTACCTGATTTCAAATGTCATGTAAACCAGATTATTAGGGAAATTGCTCTTCTTGCACAGCATGTAAATGTTTACATCAAACTATTATATTAATCTGGCTATTCACTCGTATTATTGGGTGCACACTCAGTGTTCCTATTGGTCAATCACCACGATCGGCTCGTAACATCAGCCACACTACATGATAAAGGCAAAACAAATCTGACACTGCCAGAACTTTGTCGGACCGCATCAGTGGATGCTGCTGAGGGGAGGACGGCTCATAATGGCCGGAATGAGGTGAACGGAATAGTATCAAACATGTTTTTGTGTGTTTGATTCCATTCACTCCATTTCAGCCATTATTTTGAGCAGTCCTCCCCTCAGCAGCCTCCGCTGGACCGCACGTAGTGGTACTTAATCGGCAGACCTAGACCCTGTCACACCCAACGAGCCGAGACGTCCAACAATCGTTTACGACCTAAGAAGAATTTGCCCATGACGTGGACAGTTTGTCTGGGACTGCAAAATCGCTGCATAAAAGGGCTAAAATCGCACCGTCTACAATGGCCCACACTGGTAGCTGCTTTCATGTGTTTTCTGTAGCAGCCCCCAGGGGAACTCATAGTAAAGGATCAGCAGAATAATGAGAAATGTACATGTGCGTTCTGCATTGTATCTCTGAGTGATGTGAAAGGTCTGCCTCTCTTATAGGAAGTGGATATTGGCCTAGCAGCTGACGTTGGCACTCTGCAGCGCCTACCTAAAGTCATTGGGAGCCGCAGGTAAGAGCAAGCATTTGATATGCTTTCATTACAACACAATGCTGCGTGGTAGTCCCTTAGCTTGCATACATACACCCAGGAACACTGAGTGCTGCCAAGTATTGTATAATCTTCCTGCCTCTCCAGCCTGGTGAATGAGTTGGCTCTGACAGTGAAGAAGATGTACGCTGATGAGGCCAAGGAAAGTGGATTAGTCAGGTATGGATACAGGTTGCGTATGCGTGTTGGTTTTGTGTATTCATACACTCTTTCCCTGTGTAGCTGCGTATTTCCGGACAAGGAGGCGATGATGGCTGGAGCTCTGGAGATGGCAGGGGAGATAGCAGGCCGCAGCCCTGTGGCTGTCCAGGGAACCAAGGTCAACCTGATCTACTCCAGAGACCACAGTGTGGCAGAGGGCCTGAACTACATGGTGAGGCTCAATACTACAAGGATGCTCACAACACCACACACATCAGCGCGGCAACAACACAGGCTAACAAAAACACAAACCCATATAACCATGGGTCTCTTAAACAAGTGTAGTTTTCTGATAAGGTGGGTGGGTAATTGTATCCTACCAGGGGGCATATTTTATAAAGTAGATATCATTGGAAGACCAAAATCTGACATGTAAAAAAATAAAAATAAAATTGAATGAATTATTCACTGAAACAAGAGTTCAGTCTCTCTTTCCTTCGGTCTTCAGGCAACATGGAACATGAGCATGCTGCAGACGGAGGATGTCATGAAGTCAGCTGAGGCCTCCATGGACAAGAAGAGTCCTAAAACAATAACTTTTTCCAGGCTCTGAAGCTGAGCTGCAGAAAGAGGCCGGAGTTCAACTTTTCTTAGCCGATGGAAAGTCAGGGGGAGAAGGGGAATGGATGGAGGGGTGGTGTAGAAAGTTAAATTAAAGGAATTCCTTTATCTACTTAACCAGAGTCAAATGAACTAGTGTTACCATTGTTATGTCTCTGCGTCCAGTATACTGGAAGTTAGATGTAGTTTGGGGCGTTTGATAAAGGGGCATTGCCAAAATGATCAACTATCAATTTATAAACAAATGTAAAAATTATCTCTTTTGCCTCCTGACTGCATATGTTTGTGTGTTGGTGCCTTTTTGTCTGTATGAATCACCCAAAGCAGAGCTGTCTGTAAAGATGTGTTATTGTCCTCTCTTGCTGGCTCTGCATGCAGGATTCAGGTTGGATACTCTACCAACCACCCTCACACTATTGTAAATGTACATAAATGATAGCATCATAAAAATATAAATTAACTGAGCCAATGTGCCCTGTTTCTACATGTTAAGTATTTGTGCTGAGTTTTAGGCATTGAGCATACAATTCAAAACCTAAATATGAAACTTAAGCACCTTTCACCAAGCAAATGCTCATAGCGTCGCGTTCCAGTTTGGACCACTGCCACCGTTGGAGGAGATATGCCTATTGCCCAGACTCACTTGCCGCGTCTTCATTACGCTCAATTGCCAACTTGTTGACTATAAATACGCACAGTGGGCATCAGGGGAGCCCTGGGGTGGGTGGATTAAAAACTTTGGTCACGCCTTAAAAGCAGAAATTCTCCTTGCATTGAGACGGCAAGGTGGTCTGACCATAGTGTAGACCTATATTAGTAGGTCAGAGGTCGTAGTTGGAGGCCTGAAGATGCTTTTGTCTCCCAGCCGTTGTATCATCCTTCTTCTCCTTATCAACTCCGTCTATTCTGGTACGTTAACGATCCATAATGACCTGAGCATTTAACAAAACAAAAAAAATTAAATGATCAGATTCATAAGATGGCAAAGTGGGGTAGGTTGATGAACCCTTGTTTCTAGGAAACTATACACAAAATTAATAATTTAAACAAATATTTAGGAAGATGACATTTCATGAAGAAACCACATGGAACAAGTTGGGTTTAAAAAAACTGTTTTTCACCAAGTTAAAGTATTGTGTTAGAGGTTTCATGATGCTTGTATTGAAACAAAAGTCGATCATTTTAATATTGTTTATACATCAGTTGTGGTCTCTTAAAGCTTCAATATTAGGTCCTACACTTAGCATGAAAGTGCATCCTTGTATCTCTATGGACTAATATAATATACACTTTGGTCAAATATAATTTTTATGTATAGGCCTATAGTTTTAAATATTGAGGTGAATCCATAAAATTGTGTTCAGAGAAACGAAATTGGCTGATGTATAGGCTATAATTAGATAATTATGCAAAATGCTAATTAGAATTATATCTGGAAAAGGTGATTATGTTCCTGACTACATGGTTTATTATTACTTTAAGTATGTATTGAATTATAATAAAATGAAAATAAAATAAACATGGGATTGGCTGTCGAATATGAATTAGATCGATAAGAGGGTGGCAGAGGATTATACCTAATGAGCAAAAGCGATGTGCTGAGGCCATCGGAATGAATACAAAATTGTATCCAATCGTAAAAAGATCCGTGACACGTTGGGACAGCAATTTTTGTAGAACGAAATGTGAAAGATAATTGTAGTAATTGTTATGGAGTGGAATATGTGCACATTCTGATTTTCAAGTCTCAGGAGGCTCTCGTGGTTTGACCAACAACTACGCGCGTAATTTAGCTCTATATGCGTCTTTACGCGCAACTACAAACGATTGATCTAATCTTATTATCTCTATCTTTGCCCGTCCTGCGTCCCTCTCGTCTTTTGCAGTGATGTAAAGTACTTAAGTAAAAATACTTTAAAGTACTACTTAAGTAGTTTTTGGGGGTGTCTATACTTTACTATTTATATTTTTGACAACTTTCCTTTTACTTCACTACATTCCCAAAGAAAATACTGTACTTTTTACTCCATACATTTTCCCTGACAACCCAAATAACTCATTATATTTTGAATGCTTAGCAGGACAGGAAAAGTGTGAAATTCACGCACTTATCAAGAGAACACGTGGTTACCAGTACTGTCTATGGCCTGACGGACTCACTAAACACAAATGCATCTTTTGTAAATAATGTCTCAGTGTTGGAGTCTGCCCCTGGCTATCCGTACATTTTAAAAACAAGAACATGGCGCCGTCCGATTTTGCTTAATATAAGACATTTGAAATGATTTATACTTTTACTTTTGATATTTAAGTATATTTGAGCAATTAAATGTACTTTTGATACTTAAGTATATTTTAACAATTAAATTGACTTTTGATACTTAAGTATATTTAAAACCAAATGCTTTTAAACTTTTACTCAAGTAGTATTTTACTGGGTGACTTTTACTTGAGTAAATTTCTATTAAGGTATCTAAACTTGACTCAAGTATGACAATTGGGTACTTTTTCCACCACTGGTCTTTTGATATGTCATATCACATTTTATATTTCATAGGACGAGTTCTGAGGAAGATTAAGGAGCGCGTGCGTAAAATTCAGTATGAAAAAGCGAAGAAGAATGTGCTGATGAGCGCAGTCAACGGGCATAAACCCATATGCGAAGTGAGAGACGGGAAAATTCACCAACCCCTGGACCACTTCGACAGTCAAAACGATGAAACCTTTCCTCAGGTGACCCACCATCGAAACATGCACCGACAGTGAGGTTAAAAAGTATTTGTACAGTGACATATTTTTTGTTGTTTTGGCTCTGTTCTCCAGCACATTTGATTTTAAATGGTACAAAGACTATGAGGTCAACATGCAGACTGTCAGCTTTCATTTGAGGGTATTTTCATCCATAGGGTGACACCACTTTTTGTACATAGCCCCCCCATTTTAGGGAACCAAAAGTATTAGGACACATTCACTTATATGTGTATTTAAATATTCAAAATTGTAGTATTTTTGTGTCATTCCTAGCATGCAATGACTACAGCTTGTGACTAGAAACTTGTTGAATGCATTTGCAGTTTGTTTTGTTGTTCTCTTATTCTCTCGCTTCCTCTCCCTTTCTCTCACCCTCTCTCTCTCTCTCTCTCTCTCTCTCTCAGAGGTTTTTAGTGAATGAAGCCTATTGGGAGCGTCCTCATGGCCCAGTGTTCCTGTTCATCGGAGGGGAGGGCCCCATCTCTGAATTCGATGTGCTGGCAGGTAAACACAAATCTCCCCCGTCACGCTCTTAAGTGAAAAGAAAGTGGAAATGCATTGACACGATAAGTTAGGCTTACATAGGTGTTATGAATATGATACTTGTATTTAGTTACAAGTCAATGCCTGTTCTTTGGTTTTTGTCTTGTTGATACCTCTACCAACTCTTAACCTCCCCCTTTTTCTCCCCTGCTCTTGCTTTGTGTGTATCTGTAGGCCACCATGTGGACATGGCTGAGGAGCACGGGGCCCTGCTTGTGGCCCTGGAGCATCGTTTCTACGGCGAGAGCATCAACAAAGACGGCCTGGAGACTGAGAACCTGGGAGACCTGTCCAGCCAGCAGGCGTGAGTACTGGTGGGAGGAGGGAGTTAATGTGATGACGTTGAATCAATGTGGAAAACTGATTGGATTTGCAAAAAGTCATCAATGTGAGGTAATTTTGCATTTCTTTTTCACCCACCTTAGAACCTAAATCCAATGAATTTTTGGGGGATTTCATGTTGAATTCACATTAGTTGACAACTCAACCAAATGTAAATGCTGAGCGCTTTTGAGTGTGCTTGAATTGGGCAGAGATTAAATGTCATTTTCTCTGCCATCTCTTGGTTTCCAGTCTCGCCGACGTCGCAGAATTCCATCAATACATCAGCGATCGCTTTGACCTCTCCGACAAGAATACCTGGATCAGCTTCGGAGGTTCCTATGCTGGGGCCTTGTCTGCCTGGCTCAGGGGAAAGGTCTTTATTTATACTTAGGACTGGACAGCAGTGTTACATGGTAATAATAGTAAATCATGTTCTCTGTTCCTGCTCTTCCAGTTCCCCCACCTGGTCTACGGTGCTGTGGCCTCCTCCGCTCCTGTCAAAGCCAAACTGGACTATTCCGCCTTCAACAAAGTAAAGATCTCATCATTAGTACTACTTGTAGTAGTAGTATTGGTACCAGTAGTAATAATAGTAATAGTAGTAGTAGTAGACATACTAGTAACTGTTAATAGCATGGTAGATGTGATGTTCAGCTGTACAGACAAACGGTGGAAACAAACCGTGGTGTTGCTCTCTTCTAGGTGGTGGGTCTAAGTCTTGCAGACGAGGACGTTGGAGGTTCAGATAAGGTTTGAGAACATTTACAGTAGATGTGGGCGCTTGAAATCATGTGTTGGAGTGTCTGACTGTATGAGTCTTCTGCTTTGTGATTTGACTCTCTCTGTCTCCTTGTTACTGTCTCTCTCTCTCCGCTGTCTCTCCACCCCCCTCTTTCTCGCTCTCTCCTTCAGTGTGTTGGGGATATCTGGGAGGCCTTTGCTGCCGTGGAGGCCGCCCTGTTTGCGGGGAACGCCACTGAGGTTGGGAAGGACTTTGGGTGCTGTGAGACTCCTGAGGATCTGGAGGACCAGATTGAGCTGATGCAGAGCCTGGCTGACATCGTCATGGGAACTGTGGCGTACAACGAGGAGGGGGGCATCCTGACTATTGAGGAGCTCTGTGACATCATGACCAATGAGACAGAGACCTTCGATTCGGAGACTGAGGCCTACGACCGGCTGATCAAACTGGTGCAGGTACACACACACACACACACACACACACACACACACACACACACACACACACACACACACACACACACACACACACACACACACACACACACACACACACACACACACACACACACACACACACAGCCCCACAGTGACAATTCTTTGATTAACCAGCAGAGGGCTGTATTGAGCTACAGTTGTGCATCCCCATGCCTTGACTGATGCAGAACAGTCAGAACACTGTTACTGTGTTTGTGTGCATGCATATTTATGTGTGTGCATTTATTAGATAGACCGTGCCACTGGCGAGGAGCCCTGTCTGGATGCGTCCCACAAGCAGACCATCAAGGACTTGAGTGACACCAATCTGGACTCTGCCTACAATGGAGAGAGACAGTGGTACTACCAGACCTGCACCGAGTTCGGCTTCTGTGAGTAACACTCCACCACACAACACCGTCAGTCCTAGAGGAGAAACAGTGAGGTCTGAAATTATTCATGCCTTTTGATAAAGAGGAACAATAATGACCACATAAAATAAATAATTCAGTATATTGTATGCAACAAAAAAAGGGAAATTATATTATTTTATACAAAAACAATTGCTCAAGAGAAAGAGATTCTGTGTACCAAGTAATGCATTTTTTTTCTCCAGAAGGTAGGGGTCTAAATGATTCACACCCCTAAAAATTCTTATAGATAAACTAGTCAAATGTTTAGTATTTGGTCGCATATCCCTAGCACGCAGTGCCTACATCAAGCTTGTGACTCTACAAACTTGTTGGATGTATTTTCAGTTTGTTCTGGTTGTTTCAGATTATTTTGTGCCCTATAGAAATGAATGGTAAATAATATCTTGTGTCATTTTGGAGTCACTTTATTATAAATAAGCATAGATAATAAGAATATTTCTAAACACATCTACAGTAATGTGGATGCTACCATGATTAGGGATAATTCTGAATGAATAATGATGATTGAGAACGTTACAGAGGGTCAAAGATCATACCCCCAAGTCATGCTAACCTCCCCTGTTATTGGGAGCATCCACATTACTGTAGAAGCATTTCGCTACACTCGCATTAACATCTGCTAACCATGTGTATGTGACCAATAAAATATGATTTAATATGGGACCAAATACTATTAGTGTAAAATAATATAATTTCCCCATATTTTTTTGTAGCATATCTCAGTATTTGAATAATTTATTGCTCACCTTTATCAAGGATGTCAATCATTTTGAACCCCACTACATTTACCAAGCTCAACTCCTCTAGTATAACTGCTTCAGTCAGGGAGTTGACTGCTCACGCCACTGGAGGGTAAAGAAAAACAGGTCTAGAGTTCATTTCCCCCTAAAGCAGCACCTTCATAAGCCCAGTGCATTAACACCAGCTGTACAAAGCTCCCACTCTTTAGTACCGTATCACTCATTATATGATCAGTATTACTATATGCCCATAGCCACTCAGCTGTATCTCACATTACAGAAATAGAACTACCGATCATCATTCAATAGGAATTCATTGTATTTCTATGGCTTACCTCATCATTGTTTGGTTGTGACAGTCCAGACGTGTGAGGACGCCAGCTGTCCCTTCTCCCGCATGCTGACCCTGCAGGCTCAGACTGACCTGTGTCCTGAGGTGTTCAACATCCCCCAGCACAGTCTGCCCGGACACATCGCCTTCACCAACAAGTACTATGGAGGAGACCACCCCGACACCGACAGGGTGCTCTATGTCAACGGTGAGCAGAGACTTCACAGATAGATACAGTAGATAGGCGATGCCTAGTCAGCTGCACAACTGAATGAATTCAGCTGAAATGTGTATTCAGTATTTAAACCCAACCCCTCTGAATCAGAGAGGTGCGGGGGGGGGGCATCAATGGAAAGGGATCAAAAACACCAAGCATATGGAAGCAACAATGAGCACACCCTCCTATAGCTCCTCCCACCAACCTCCTCTGTGTGACAGTCAGTATATGACCTGTCCTTCTGGTCTGTGACCTGTGACCTCTGTCAGGTGACATTGACCCCTGGCACGAGCTCAGCGTCCTGGAAGAGGACTTGGACAAGGAGGACAAAGACATGACCATCCTCATCGAGGGCACCGCCCACTGTGCCGACATGAACCCAGATGGCGTCGCAGACCGCCCCGCCCTGAAACAGGCACGCAAGGTACGGCACAAGGCAGGCTAGACAACACTAAATTGATGTAACTGAGAGAGACACTGACTGTGAGCTTTGGCAGCACTTGAAGAAAATGTATGCTTCAGAACTGTACAGTGTGTCTCAATTGAACACTTTGGGCCGGTTTCCCAAAAACAAAAAAGCATGGTCAATGGTCAATAGCTTTTTAGTCAAGGACTAATCTTAATCTGTGTCCAGGAAACTGCCCCATAGTCTATATTATTTGAAAACTTCTCTTCCCCTCATCCTGCTCTGTCTTTTGTCTCTGTTTGTCAGGCCATTGAGAGGAAGGTTGCCAAGTGGCTGAAGGAAGCTGCCTGGAAGCTTGTGGGCTGATGGACCCAACGGCAGGTCCCCTGATCATCTGACTGTCATGACCATCACTCAGCCCATCAAACTGATCTGACCTGGTTGTACTGCGGTGACCCCTCCTCCTCTTCCTGTAGCTCCGTGCTCATATTATACATGTACCATTACTATAACCACAACTATGGCCCCTACAGCAAATAATTTTATGTGTGTGTGTGCATGTGCTTGTTTGTGCATGGCAAACTTTGGGCAGTGAATCACATGGTCCTGTTTCTTGAGCCCATCTCTTCATGTTTATTCCCATGATGATCACATGACCATTGGGTCAGGCCCTCTAAGGTTATTCTGGTGGTTTTTCTAATGTTTTTCTAGTGTTTTTCTTCAGTTTTATAGTTTGCTTGAATTCACTCCAGTATATAAGTTTCAGGGCAGGTGTTTTGAGCCCCACATCTTTAGCTAAAAAATAATAAGTTGTATTTGTATTTTTTGGACTTATTAATTTTTTTATTTTGGCATTAATACGTGTTATATATCAGTGCTAACAATATAAAAATATATATATAAATTATTGAGTTAATAAAGCAGCACACAAACATGGTCACTATTTTGTTTTCTTGAGTAAATGCAGGTGTTTCAGCCTAGCTCAGTGCTTTCTGTGGTGGTGTGGCAAGCCAGAATAAAATACAGAGCGTTGCGCTGCGATTGGCTCAGTGTTCTGTCACTCCTGAGGACACTGCGTCACTGCCTAGTCTAAGGGTAGACCTGACGTCATCATGATTGAACCTTTTTTTTCTGAGTTCCCAGGTTTCTTGAAAGCACCATAAATTCAGAGAATAGCAGACTGATGACAAAGTTTGATGACTAAATTTGCCCACGAAGGACCACAGCGCCACCTTCCTGTTCAAGTGAGCACAACAAGATGAGTCCAAACATGTATTGTATGCTGCTGCATAAAGGATGTAATATGACAGGGAGATATGTTACTGTAGCTAAGAAAGTAATACTTAGTGTAGGTTGTGTAGTAAGCTGTTAGTAGCCCATGTGCCTCACCCTAATCATTTGGTCTATTTTCACCTCTTAATTTTACATACTGTTCTGACTTGGTGGTGCACATGTAGCCTATAACCTGTTTTTAAGAATATTGTAAGCGCTTCCATGTCTGCTTCTATGCCCCCTTTATTTATCCTATAGTTCTGACTTGGTGTACACTGTAAAGGAGAATCCTGTAATTTTCTGGATTCTGTCGCTGTACATTTCAAAAGTGCAGATCAAATAGTTATATTTTTTAAATGTAAATGGTTTAAATTGAACCTTTATTTAACTAGGCAAGTCAGTTAAGAACAAATTCTTAGTTACAATGACGGTCTACCCCTGCCAAACCTGGACGATGCTGGGACAATTGTGCGCTGCCCTATGGGACTCCCAGTCACAGCCAGAAGTCATACAGCCTGGATTTGAACCAGGGACTGTAGTGACATCTCTTGTACTAAGATGCAGTGCCTTAGACCGCTGCGCCACTCGGGAGCCTGAATTTGACTACGTCCGTCCTATCTCACTCATTAATGTCTTAATCGAAATTACGGATTGCTTCTTATCGGCTTGTTGTCCCTTTATGGGGCGGCAGGTCGCCTAGTGGTTAGAGTGTTGGACTAGGAACCGAAAGGTTGCAAGATCGAATCCCCGAGCTGACAAGGTAAAAATCTGTCAAGGTAAAAATCTGTCGTTCTTCCCCTGAACAAGGCAGTTAACACACTGTTCCTAGGCCTTTATTGAAAATAAGAATTAGTTCTTAGCTGACTTGCCTAGTAAAATTTAATAAATGATCCCATAGTTTGTACATCTCAATTGTTAGTAGAAACCACATTTGTTTAAGCAAGTCAGCCATATCAGCTATGTTTTTTTAAAGGCAGCAAATGAGACTGAATGAACTCTGCTGATAGCCAGGTGTAGCAGTGGTAAGGTGTAATTAACGTGTTGTGTAGTGTTGTGTAGTGGCTTTGCTCGCATGCATTACTCATTTCATTTTTTAGCCCTACCAAGATTTACATGCTAAAATCGCCACTGATAGGCAGTTTTAGTAATTTGGGAAACACGTATAATGCAGTATTTAAGTTTTCTAGCTACATACTATTATAGCTAACCAGAGAGTCTCAGTATAAGATGACTTTAACATTATCTAGTGTTCAAAGGTTTACAGCCTGTGCACACAGGCATTTTCCTGTGTCATTTTTGAGCCTTCCTCTAGATTCAGTGAAGTTACTGTCAGATGCTGAGCAGTTGCCATACCAGGCGGTGATGCAATTGGTCAGGATGCTCTCGATGGTGCAGCTGTATAACGTTTTGAGGATCTGGGGACCCATGACAATTCTTTTCAGTCTCCTGAGGGGGAAAAGGTGTTGTCATGCCCTCTTCACGACTGTCTTGGTGTGTTTGGACCATAATAGTTTGTTGATGATGTGGGCACCAAGGAACTTGAAACTCTCGACCCGCTCCACTTCAGCCTGTCGATGTTAATGGGGCCTGTTCGGCCCTCCTTTTCCTATAGTCCACGATCAACTCCTTTGTCTTGCTCACATTTAGGGAGAGGTTGTTGTCCTGGCACCACACTGCCAGGTCTCTGACCTCCTCCTATAGGTTGTCTCATCTTTGTCTGTGATCAGGCCTACCACTGTTGTGTCGTTAGCAAAGTTAATGATGGTGTTGGAGTCGTGCTTGGCCACGCAGTCGTGGGTGAACAGGGAGTACAGGAGGGGACTAAGCACGCACCCTTAAGGGGCCCCAGTGTTGAGGATCAGCGTGGTAGATGTGTTCTTGCCTACCCTTACCACCTAGGAGTTCATTTTGTTTAATCCTGTGAGCTTGAAAATGATAATCAGTTTGCTGATAATCTGGTGTCTGATTTCTTTGGATTGCGGGATTTTGTCTTTGACTAAAATTAATTTAAAATTAATTTCAACCCAAAAACAGTTGTTAGCATTTTGTTCGTTAGTCCAGTTACTACAATCCCAGAAAAATGTGCATGTCAGCAGTCGAGATGGTGCGCTTCCAGTACAGAGCAAAAACTGTGGTGATTATAAATTATATTCAAATGGCTAAATACTCTAAAATAGTTTTGAGTAAAATATCCCTTTTTTAATTGTTTTAATCTTCACTCTCAGCAGGGGGCGCTAATGCCATACACATATACCCAGTCAATGGCGAATATCCAGCAAATAAAAACACTATTGTGTTTGAGTTGGTTTACATGCATGTTTGTGTGGTCTTCATGAATACATTGACGTAAACAATGTGCCTGTATATGTTGAGATATTCAGCATCATGTGTGTATTTGTGTGTGATTCATTATTTTGCACTGTGGGTGTGTGGGTGTGTGGGTGTGTGGGTATCTGATCTGTAAGTGTGTGGATCCTGTCATGTGTGCATCCAAAAGAGTGTGTGTATGTATGTATGTGTCATTTTTTGTCTACATCATTGTGTGTGTGTGTGTGTGTGTGTGTGTGTGTGTGTGTGTGTGTGTGTGTGTGTGTGTGTGTGTGTGTGTGTGTGTGTGTGTGTGTGTGTGTGTGTGTGTGTGTGTGTGTGTGTGTTACGAGAGAGGTGAGCAAGAGCCAGTTGTCCCAAGGCCATCTGTTTCCCTGTGGGGTGGAGGTGGTGGAGGGGTGGTGATGGTCCTGCTGCTCAGGCCTGCCCCTCGCTGATTGATGATCTCCACTCCCCCGGATTCGACCAGGTCACGACCTCCCACCACTGACCACCCTACAGAGAGAGCTCAAACACACACGCACCCATGCACACAACTCCTATATTTGTTTTATACACTACAGTTTATTTTCTAGTTTACCGGGACACACACACATAATAACACACACACTCTCAAATGTATTATACTTCCATGCACACAGTACCCACCCACATGGACCCTCTCAATGTGAACACATGCAGTGTGGCTTTGATTCACACACACACACACACACACACACACACACACACACACACACACACACACCATTTCCCTTGTGCTTGTCTCTCTGGTGGATGTTTGAATTATAGTTGTGTGGAATGATAAGGTCTTAACTACTTCATGGTTTGGAACTGCAGTGAGTACACACAGTGAGTACAGTACATACAGTGAGTACAGTTCACACAGTGAGTACAGTACACACAGTGAGTACAGTTCACACAGTGAGTACAGTTCACACAGTAAGTACAGTACACACAGTGAGTACAGTACACACAGTGAGTACAGTTCACACAGTGAGTACAGTTCACACAGTGAGTACAGTTCACACAGTGAGTACAGTACACACAGTGAGTACAGTACACACAGTGAGTACAGTTCATACAGTGAGTACAGTTCACACAGTGAGTACAGTACACACAGTGAGTACAGTTCACACAGTGAGTACAGTACACACAGTGAGTACAGTTCACACAGTGAGTACAGAACACACAGTGAGTACAGTTCACACAGTGAGTACAGTTCACACAGTGAGTACAGTACACACAGTGAGTACAGTTCATACAGTGAGTACAGTACACACAGTGAGTACAGTACACACAGTGAGTACAGTTCACACAGTGAGTACAGTACATACAGTGAGTACAGTTCACAAAGTGAGTACAGTTCACACAGTGAGTACAGTACACACAGTGAGTACAGTTCATACAGTGAGTACAGTACACACAGTGAGTACAGTACACACAGTGAGTACAGTTCACACAGTGAGTACAGTACATACAGTGAGTACAGTTCACACAGTGAGTACAGTTCACACAGTGAGTACAGTACATACAGTGAGTACAGTACACACAGTGAGTACAGTACACACAGTGAGTACAGTTCACACAGTGAGTACAGTACACACAGTGAGTACAGTTCACACAGTGAGTACAGTACACACAGTGAGTACAGTACATACAGTGAGTACAGAACACACAGTGAGTACAGTACACACAGTGAGTACAGTTCACACAGTGAGTACAGTACATACAGTGAGTACAGTACATACAGTGAGTACAGTACACACAGTGAGTACAGTTCACACAGTGAGTACAGTACACACAGTGAGTACAGTACATACAGTGAGTACAGTACACACAGTGAGTACAGTACACACAGTGAGTACAGTACATACAGTGAGTACAGTACACACAGTGAGTACAGTACACACAGCGAGTACAGTACATACAGTGAGTACAGTACATACAGTGAGTACAGTACACACAGTGAGTACAGTACATACAGTGAGTACAGTACACACAGTGAGTACAGTACATACAGTGAGTACAGTAGACACAGTGAGTACATACAAGGACTATTTGGCATGCATATATTCTTATTTGAATGAAAGGCACACATATGTTATCCAACACTGGACCAGAGAGAGAGAGAAATGATCACGTATTTCCCACAGATCAGAGAACCATAAAGAATTTGAAAACATATCAAACATTGGTAAACTCCCATATCTGTTAGGCGAAATACTGCCCTGTGCAGTAAAGGACAAGAAAAGGACAATCAGGAGCACATTGTAAATACAACCTATCTGTTTATTTATCTGTTCATACTTAAACTACTTACACATTGTTACGAGACTGTACATAGCCAATAATATAACATTTTAAATATATTACTTGAAAACTTTAGTGAGTCATTTTTACTAATGTTTCCCTTGTTTATTTCCCTTTGGTTTATTGTCTACTCCATTTGCTTTGGCAATGTAAAGAGAGAGAGAGAGAGAGAGAGAGAGAGACCAACCTTCTGAGATACTTGTACATATTAACATTACTATATCACATTTTATACATCTATAGTAATATAGGCCTACACCAAATATGATAACACTGTGCTTTTAGGCCTCTGACCAACAAACCCCATATCTGTTACGTTATGTATTTACTATGCACACCGACATACACACACAAACGCAATCAGCAAGCACTGACAGAGCGACATGGAATGCTTTTTCTCTCTCTCCCCCTCTCTCATTCCCTCCCTCTTCTCCTGTCCTCTCCCTCCCTCCTCTCCTGTCCTCTCCCTCCCTCTCTCCTGTCCTCTCTCTCCCACTCACCTGTCCTCTCCCTCCCCTCTCCTGTCCTCTCCCTCCCTCCTCTCCTGTCCTCTCCCTCCCTCCCCTCCTCTCCTCTCCTGTCCTCTCCCACCCCCTCGCCTGTCCTCTCCCTCCCCCCCGCCTGTCCTCTCCCTCCCCCTCGCCTGTCCTCTCCCTCCCCTCCCCTGTCCTCTCCCTCCCTCCTCTCCTGTCCCCCCCTCGCCTGTCCCCTCCCTCCCCCTCGCCTGTTCTCTTGATCAATGAGTAAGTTCCAAAGCCACTACTATTAATCAGAGCCTATCGGCTATCTGTCTCCCACAACAACCAATCACAGCAGCCCGACAGCTGGCCCATGACAAATGGAGCTGGGGGGGGGGGCACTTTATCTGATCTTAGTCAGGTCACAGCACATCTGCGCTTACAGTTGATTCAAGATGATGATTGAAAAAGCACACAATAATATACACACAAGTGCATAGACAAGTGCACGCTCAGCCACCTTTAAGAGCGCGCACAACCACACACATGCACACGCATGCATGCACGCATTTGGACACAAACAAAGGGACACAGCACGCACATTAACTCACATACATTTGGTGCTGCATAAAAGAACATCCGTGTATGTAGCCGTAAAGGGACGTTTGCTAGTTTTCATTCCACTGCATCCTCTAGTGCTGTACTTGAAAAATGAATCTGTCACTTGAGGAAGAACTGATCAATGATTCCATGTTCAGCTTGTCTGTTGTTAGGGATAAACAAACCATGTTCTGTTTCCATGCTGACAGTTCTGAAAACATTCTCAAACAAACACAGATAGACAGCCCCCCCCCACACACACACACATATATACAAATGTATACACACACACTCCCTTCTTGGCCTATGGGCTCCCTAATGCACAGGAGGGCCAATGAGGAGAGCACTCTCTAATTGACTCTGCTTTGTGTACAGTTTTGTTCCTGTTCTCGTGACTGTCTGTGTTGTTACTGAACCTCCAGTCTCCGCTGCACCGTAGAACTACACAATGGCTGTTTCCTGATCATATCTCCTGAAGTGTACGCACACTCACTACTTCTCACAAATCTAAAGACTTTGGATTGGTCGAGGCATGGGTTAGAGGGAGGTTTTGCCATATTTCTATATACCAGTCATTTTCTTTCAAATCAGTGGATGGAATGTGAACAAGTGCACACTTTGGGAGGAAGGAGAGAGGTGTCCCACTATCAATGGAACCAACAGTCACTCTTGTAACGGGGCTAAGCACAACTGTGAACAGTATGATCAACCTGCTGGTTCTGCTATGACCTCCGTCCTCAAACCTGAGCCTCGATCAAAACAAATAAATGTTTCCTTTGCATCATGACCCATCGCCCAAGATCCATTCAGATATGATTGTTAAGATCAGATGGCATCTCTTGACATTACTTTACATTTCTAGCCTGGGTTATCATGGCTCTGGGAGATCTTAATGTGTGACGCAGACCAGGTTCCCGTCAGATTTATGGACCTCTTGACTTCCCTTCTTTCCTTTGCCCCTCTCTTTCTTCTCCCCACATCTGTCCATCTATCATCCCCATGGCCAATGGAAGAGAATTAATCCCTCCGTCCCATACCTCACTATCCTGGACAGATGAGAATGTGGAGGAGGGGAGAGAGAGGAGAGGCTTGGATTAGCTTTCATAATATTTCTCCAACGTTGAGGGGGAAAACGAGTCAAATTACACATAATACATGCAGGGTTATCGTTCACTTCTCTTAAGGTGGTCGCTTCTTTGATAATAACAACAGGTGTGTGTTGGTGTGTGCAGGCCACGGACCATAGCACGATGTGTGATGGCGTGATGTGAGTGTGTTTGTGTATGCATGTGTGTGTTTTGCACATGTGTGTACTGGGGATTTGAAACATGTAGATGCACAGTACTTCCAAGGTGCATTAAATTACCGCAATGCAAAAATGTTTCCCTTCATACCAAACAAATGACATTCTCAACGCTTTGTCTCCTGACCTGGCCATTAAATATATATATTTTTTAAATTTAGACAACAGCACATATCCACATAACAACGTAACAACATACAGTATCTGACGCAACACTGTTTAAACAGCCAGACACACACAGGCACACAAACACCCGGAATTCAATACGAAATTCAATAACCTCAAGACAATCAATTAGTTAATGAGGACATTTAATTACTGCAGTACTGGAGGGCGTATTTTCATGTAATTGTTTGGGGGAAGGACAGAGCAAAAGAAGGGTATGAAACCTTTCACCAATAGTCAAGGCGCTGTATTGGCCAGTTCTCATCTCTTCCATCCTCACTCCCCCTCCTCCCACCTCACCCAAGGCCCAGCCTCCTTCCCCAGCCTTCCCCGAGCAATGACAGGTAGATTAAAGGGCGTGATAGATGTCCCTCTCTCTATCTCCCTCTCTCCATCTCCTCCCTCCCTCGCTCGCTCTCCCTCCATCTATCACTGGACCTGCTGTAATTGCGGCTGCGTCGAGCTGGCACTGCAAGCCTCCATCCATCTCCTTAATAACAAACAGTCATGGAAACGGATGGGGCTCCAGCCCAGACTTAATCTCCATCTATAAGGAGAGTGGAGGAGGGAGGGAGAGAGAGAGAGAGGGAACTAGGGAGAGAAACGGGGGGAGAAAATGAGATAATGGCGAAAGGCAGTGATGACTTCTCCAAACGAAGAGAAACATGAAATGATGGAGGGATGGAGAGGAGAGTAGGGCTTGAGTGGGAGAGAGAGGGGTTATGTGTAGTGAAGGAAGTACAGTGTCAAACCAGGTGGAGACAGAAATGCAGACGGGCTGAGAGAGAATAAGTTCACAGACAACACTGTACTGTAAGAACATGGTGATGAGAGAGAGAGAGGGGGAGAGAGAGGGAGAGAGAAAGAGAATTTATGTCCATGCGGCCAGACAGCCCAGAAACCGGAGAGGCACACGCTCATAAAAAAGCACTCTGCCCCTCCCCTCCGTGCTTTTACCCCTCTCTCTCCCACCTCTTACCCCCTTCTCCCCTTTGGAGAGTGCCGCTCCTTGACTGGCGGGTCACCCCATTCAGATGTTCCCTCTGGACCGTGGGTAACCCAGGGTCAAGGCAACCATATTCCCTTTATGGCGGAGTCAACCGTGTCAACTAGCCTGGGTGGCCAAGGTTACCAAACCAAGGGCAACCGGTGGTGTTTATCCCATTGGCTCTCTCTTCCACAGGCAACCAAAAAATCTGATCTCATCATGAAGAGCCACAGTGGCTCGTGGGTCTGCGTACTGGGTCTGCAAACGACTCTTAAATGCAAGTTAAACTAAATGCATGCTCTTCAACCAATCGCTGCCCGCACCTGCCTGCCCGTCTAGCATCACTACTCTGAATGGTTCTGACTTAGCATATGTGGACAACTACAAATACCTAGGTAAACTCTTCTTCCAGACTCACATTAAGGATCTCCAATCCAAAATTAAATTAAGAACCTGCTTCCTATTTCGGAAACAAAGCATCCTTCACTCATGCTGCCAAACATGCCCTCTAAAACTGACTATCCTACCGATCCTCGACTTTGGTGATGTCATTTACAAAATAGCCTTCAACACTCTACTCAGCAAATTGGATGTAGTCTATCACAGTGCCATCCGTTTTGTCACCAAAGCCCCATATACTACCCACCACTGCAACCTGTATGTTCTCGTTGACTGGCCCTTGCTTCATATTCTTCGCCAAACCCACTGGCTCCAGGTCATCAATAAGTCTTTGCTAGGTGAAGCCCTGCCTTATCTCAGCTCACTGGTAACCATAGCAGCACCCACCCGTAGCACGCGCTCCAGCAGGTATGTTTTACTGGTCACCCCCAAAACCAATTCCTCCTTTGGCCGCCTTTCCTTCCAGTTCCCTGCTGCCAATTACTGGAACGAATTGCAAAAATCGCTGAAGCTGGAATCTTATATTTCCCTCACTAACTTCAAGCATCAGCTGTCAGAGCAGCTTACTGATCATTTCCCCTATACACAGCCCATCTGTAAATAGCCCACTCAACTACCTCATCACCATATTGTTTTTTATTTTGTTGCTCCTTTGCACCCCACTATCTCTACTTGCACATTCATCTTCTGCACATCTATCACTCCAATGTTTAATTGCTAAATTGTAATTATTTCGCCACTGTGGCCTATTTATTACCTTACCTCCCTAATCTTACTACATTTGCACACACTGTATATAGATTTTTCTATTGTGTTATTGACTGTACATTTGTTTATCCCATGTGTTGCTCTGTGTTGTTTGTGTCGCACTGCTTTGCTTTATCTTGGCCAGGTCGTAGTTGTAAATGAGGACATGTTCTCAACTGGCCAACCTGGTTAAATAAAGGTGAAATAAAACTTTAAACATTTAAAAAATATTCACATCCAGACCCACACATGCAGCCAGTGTCGGCCCTAACGTTTTGGGGGACCCAAAACGCCACAAACATTTTAGCGGCACCCCTCTTGACAGCAGACAAGAAATGTTGAAGTTTTAGAGTTCATTCCTGCACATTTTGCCATGGAAAGTTGATCAAATGTAGCAGTTTTAAAGCAGGTTTGCAGCAATTCTACACATTTTCCACTTGGAAGTAGAGAAATTTTGCAGTTTTAAAGCAAGTTTGCTGCTTTGAAAGGGGGCGGAGAGATGATTTTGCTATTTTATAACTAATTTCCTGCAATTCTACACATTTTGCCATGGGGTGGAGAGAAAGGTTTGGCGTTTTTAATATGATATCTGAGTGAGAGTGACTAACAATCTCAATGGTGGCGTCCCCGGTCGGTAATTCAACCATGATTACTACAAGTTAAGATAGCTGGCTAGACTAACTTACTTAAAACTGCTGATGCATCGATATTGCTCCTTGTGTATTCTACTATTCTAACTCAACAGTAATTTCTTCTAAATCTGCAGGCCTACAAAAGGGGGGGCCACCGTCAGTTGCACATCCATGGTCTATGTTGTCATGTTCAGAAACGACTAGATCACTACACATCTGATATTTCCTCATGTATATATGTGCACCTGTGCTATCTACGTGATCTAGAAGCAATGATAATATACATATAAACACTCAAAGTGAAGGCTACGCAGTATAAATCATGACTATATGGACCACAGAAGTTTTGAATTGCCATGAATGTAGAGGGAGAGAGTCCAGCTAGAGATAGGCCAAGTGTTGATAATGAGGAGATGCTGAGTGTTTCTGCCTTTGGATACAGTAGGAGTGTATTCATTAGTGCACATTGCAGTAGACTTTAGCGAAATGTTTTGTAACAGAAAAGGTTTTGCATCGAAAACAAGAGATTCTTATTGGACAAGTTCAGGTTAGTTCCTCCCTGTTTGCTTCCGTTTGGTTCCTAGTGAATACACCACAGTAGATTGTGGACGAGGATACCTCTCTATGGGCTGGCTGATGTACCGGTCCAGTAGGGGCGGAGAGTTTGCACAATGTCCCTAAAAAGCCATTCGATCATGTTGAGCATGTCGACATTTGGTTAAGAAACAATTCTCAAATCGCAAAAATAGACAAACAGATGCACATTGACAGGCAAACCGGTACACATACACACCCAAGCGCACACTCACACACACACACTCACTCACACACACACACACACACACACACACACACACACACACACACACACACACACACACACACACACACACACACACACACACACACACACACACACACACACACACACACACACACACACACACACACACACACACACAGGCAGTCTTGTATAACGGACCTTGTGGGGACACACAATTCAGTCCCATTCAAAATCCTATTAACCCTAAACCTAACCCTAGCTCCCCACAAGTATAGTTAAACCTGTCCACCTTTTTCATTATCTCCTGTTGTTGTTTCCTGCTCAGCCACTCTCTGCTCTTTAGCCTTGGGCAATGCCTGCAGTAAGCATTGCTTTGAATCACGAGCACCTTGGCATTGACCCCCCCCCCACACACACACACACATGCACAGCAGCAGCAGCCGCTCCAACCCTGACAGGGCCTGACAAACAACTGCAGCAGCCTTGCCATATAGGCTACTCAGAACTATTCCTTCTAACACCGTCTCCATGCACTGAAAATATTGTGTATATAGGGTGACGTCCTTAGTACACCAGCGTCCTTGTCAAAAGATTCTGACCTCTTGCCTGAATTGTATAAGTTGGTTGGACTTAAGCTTTGTTCACACTGCAGGCCTTGACACTCAAATCAGTTTTGTTTTTCAAATCCGTTTTGGAATACTGACTGTCCAAACAGCAAGTTACAAGTGATCAAATCGGATGTGTGTGTGTTCAGATAGCAGTCATTTGCTGACATGGCTACACTGGTTGTCATAGTCATGGCGGTTGTATGCGCAGTGGTGTAGGCCGATTGGTGGTGGTGCTCCTGTTTCCTATCACTCAGACGTTATGTAGCAAGCTAAGGTGACAACAATGCCTGTCCATGGACGTTTCCCTGTTGCTTTGCATGTTCAAAATCATAGTGTAAGAACACATTTTAAAGCCTCAAAGGATAAGACGATCCAACTTTCAAAATGAGTTGTTTTTTGGCTAGCCACAGCAGTCAACTAGCTAGCCACAGCAGTCAACTAGCTAGCCACAGCAGTCAACTAGCTAGCTAGGTAGCTGTTTAACTTTCTAGCACGTTAACTCATTTGTTTGTAAACAATTAACAAGGTACCACGTGTTCTTGTCCAAACAGTCGACAGAGTAGCTAGCAAGCAACAACATATGCAAGATAACAGTCTAAAAACCTCTTGAGGGCAAATATATCAGATTTGACTGTTCAGACACAAGTCACATGGCCAGGAATCAGATTTGTATCTGATTACAAACTACCTACGAAGGTTGTTTGTCATGTGTATTGAAATATCAGAATCCATGTGCTTTTTGGCTGTTCAGACTGCAGGGAAAATAACAGATTTCATCAGATATGCAAAAAAAATAGGATTTGAGTCACTTCAAACTGCCAGTGTGAACAAGGTTTAAGAGATGCTAGGTTGAGGGTATAAATGGGCAATCTGCAATTGGCTACATCCATTTTTGGACCTTTAAATTAATTATATATAGGCTACCATTGACTATTGAAGAATATCTTATACTTGCCTCATGACCCGAGTTGCACCCCAACAGAACTCCAAATATCTACATATTTTTTACTCCATTGTCTGTAAACAATATAATTGTAAACAAACACAGTGTCGCCTCAAAACATGGCTAAAACGATCATTTATTTCTCATGGATGGTCAGTCCTTAGCATCCAGAGCTTTATCTATGAAATTAAGAGTGGCTACATTTATTTTGCCCCATTTCTCAGCTGTAGACCAAATCAGTGGCAGGGTGGTCGCTTTGTTGTTCTTTCAACTGCAGATTCCCTATTTAAGTCCCGAGGCTTTACCTCTAAAGTCACTGCATTGGTGTCAGAAATGGGATGACATGGACTTCATTGACGCACAAGGGTGTGCTTCCCGAAGTATAGTGATGCAGCCCTACAACACCAGCAACCTCATCAAGATGTTTGGATCTTGCACAATAATGGCTTGGATGTTGGACTGACAAAGATAAGGTCATAAAGAAAAAATAAAGAAAAAAGCCAAACATAAAACATTCAGAATAGGACTGCAAGTGGATGTATCAATTAATCAGTTAATCAATTAGAAATATCCTAGGCGGTCTATTTTCCTGTCCGTTCACATTTTTCATTGATGCTATGGATTCGATGTTAGAGGGGTCTAGAGGCTATGATCATCGTCATAGGAATGAACCTCCCGCCGTGTTAAAAGGCCACAGGTTCGTTGATGTTACGGCGCTCAAAGGCTGCACAGCAAATCACGCCCGACGCCGCCCGCGGTGAAGACTTGCCCCGGCCCATGTGGCCGCAACCGCGCTGCCGATTGATGTTCGGCCGCCTGTTGGTTCCTCGCCGCGTGAGAGGGGAAAGAGAACCGTTTTGAATAATTATTATGTTACTTAAGAGTAATTTACAACACAAGACGAGACCCACGGAGCTGTGAAAGTTTTCTCTCCAGTTAGAATGAGACGAAAGGTAGCCTGGTTTTTACAGATCACTAAAATGGCCAGGTGTTACAAGCAAAGTGGGGACATTTGGCCAGTTTAATGGAGAATTGAATTGAATTGATTTTATTTTGGGGAACATACATATACAACAACATGTACAATGTGGACCCAGAGGATATCACTTGAAAGTATTAATTAAAACGCTTGTTTCCAAAAGTGGTCCTCGATGGTAAAACCAATAACACATGTAAACAAAGATCTATTACATGAAGTCAACAAAAACAAAACACACTACTATAGTCATTATCAGATAATAAATGTATTGTCATAGGTCTTCCCTACTGAAAATGATTTATGACCTGATTTGCCATCCTAAAATAATGTTATCTTGCGTAAAACTATAGGATGTCTTGCGTAGAACCAATGTCTGAGACATTTAATAGCCTCGTCTATAATTACTTACCGTATATGCTACCACAATGCTGTGGTGGGTTGTTCCAGGGTTGTTACATTAACCCGGCTATACAGAAATGTATCCGAATCCTGAATTGTGCGGCCAATAACTAACATGTCAATCAATAGCCTATCAGAAAGAATCATCAGCACTTTATGGGAATTTTACTTACTTTGACATGCTACTAAAAACAACAAATGCAGTCACTGAGAGTTGGGATACCCCAGATGCTTGAGGCAAGTGTTGGAAACGATATGAACATTATTTACAATACCAATAACGGTTGTATGGTGCTCATTAATAAATGCGCGCACTATCCTGCAGATTATGGAATATGAAGAAAAGTCTGTGTTCGACTTCACATCTTCGAGTTATCAGACATTATCTTGTCATGGCTCAGCAACGGTGAACGGGAGCGAATAAACTGTGCTAATGCATGCTACGTGAGTGTAGTGCGTGCCATTGGGATAAAACGAGGGGATCCTGCGTTTGTAATGCGCGAGTGTGTGTGAAAAGAAGGTGGGGGTGAGAGACCCCGTCGTGTTTTGACCCCCCCAAACAACTCCCGACCACCATCTCTCCCCACATAGTCTCTGCCTATCTTAATGTTTAAAGCAACATCACTCAAGTCGCTGTGACATTTTCCAGCCTGCCGCGACAGTCCATGGACAGCGAGAACGGCCAAAAAGGACGCTACTTCTCCTCGCCAAGCATCTCGCCTGCGAGCCGGACCCAAAGACATAACGTGCGGACCTACCACAACGCTCTCGAAACCGAAGCCCATGCAGGATATCTCGAGCACGGCCTGAGAGTGACTATAGCCTATACGTCAAATCTAGGTTTCGGTGGGATATTTTATGGAATCATATTTTTCTAAAATAGTGTATTGTATTTCTGTAATCTTTGATGCCTGCATGTAACAGCCTAATGGTTGATATATTCTTATTAGTGATATATATTAAATACACATCGCTTTTAATGGTCGTGGACCTCTAAGTTTGGATCATAAAGCTGCTTGCTTGCAATAAAAGTAACGATTCCATTTACTTCGGAAATATATGTAGCCTATTGTAGCCCATAGTAGCCTCGGCTATTGGTGTAGCCTAATTATGGTATACACTCTGGTTCAGCTGTTCATTTTTTCTAACCAACCCCCTTGTAAATAATGATGAGACTTCAGCGTTTGATGCTTCAACTGTTATAATTCCACCTCTATTAGTTTATTAAAGAGCGCATTCTTTTCATCAGATCATCTGGATACAGGAGGCAGAACGCCTGCGCTGGACAGCGGGTCTGGTCTCATCCTTCCCGGAGTAGGATTGGCTTCCGTGTCGCATGGATAAGAGGGTAGGATGGCTGTTTACTCTATTCTACTGCATCCTTTACACTCACTAATCATTTGTAGTATCACGGTAGTCTGTATCATTCTCTCCAGATAATAATTTTGCTAGTTTGGTTGTTATGTAGCATTTTGCCTCTATGCTCGGTCCTTACGCTTTGACGTAGCGCCCCTCGCTGCCTGTCTAGACTCTCTCCCTGTCCTCCCTCGCGTAGGCCACAGCTCCCAGCTATACAGGGCCAATGAAGGCAGCAGCAATATGTCAAGAGGTTCACATCAATATATTAAGGAATAACCTTATTGACATAATTGTGCATGCTCTAAATATTCCTAAATAGACTGACCTGACCTAAACAATTAGGGTCGTGTTGATATAATGTCAAGTAGCCTAGTTTGAAATGTGGAAATAACCTATACATTTCATATAGGCTACATAGTGGCCTATACATTTCATATATTATCTTGCTTATAAATGAGCTGTTAACTTTTCTTTATCTTTCAATATAGGGTCACGTATAAGTGAACAACTGTCAGAATGATACTATTGTCATTGTTTTACAAGGGCTTTAGGACTATAAACATATAATCAAATCAAATCAAATTGTATGAGTCACATGCGCCGAATACAACAGGTACATTTCACCTTACAGTGAAATGCATACCTACGAGCCCCTAACCAACCCTGCCGTTAAAAAAAATACGAGTAAGAATAAGAAATAAAAGTAACAATTAAAGAGCAGCAGGAAAATAACAATAGCGAGACTATACACAGGGGGGTACCGGTACAGAGTCAATGTGCGGGGCACGGGTTAGTTATTAAGGTAATATGTACATGTAGGTAGAGTTATTAAAGTGACTATGTATAGATGATAACAACAGAGTAGCAGCGGTGTAAAAGAGGAGGAGGGGGGCAATGCAAATAGTCTGGGTAGCCATTTGATTAGATGTTCAGCAGTCTTATGGACTATATAGCTCTTATATAGGGTGTAAAAACTCTATTGATAACCATAAACGTTTATCTGGGTTTCAATATGTATAGTGTAATATTTGAAATACAGTATATTTAAAACTGAGAAATGTGTGTTTCCTGCTGGAATGAATATTCGATTATTGGACTAATAAAAGTGGTTGTGAAAGTGGAAAGACCTGATATGTCCATATCAGCATGAGGTGTAGTGAGGAGGTCGAGGAAGAAGAGAGACAGGTGAGGCAGACCAAGTCCCTAACTGGGTCAACTCTTTTGCTCTCGTGAGTCGGCGGCTCGCGGATCCCGTTGCTATGTGCACTGAGCTACTCTTTCCTATTCCTAAAGATAATTAGGAATAGTAGGCTACTCATGACATTGTATCACACACACACTTAACACACACACACACACACACACACACCAATAACCTGCTGAATATCTACCACATTTTAGAGTAACTTGTCAAACTCCCACGCAGTGAACTATTGCTCTTTTCTGTATCTCTCTTGTTGTTTAATTAAAACGGAAAAAAGGTAATAGGTCAGATGAAATTGAGGCTATTTGTTATCTGTGTTGTAATAACACGTTCGGCTTGCAGTTGAGTGAGGAAAGACATTTTTGATATGCCATATAGCCTGGGTGTCAACAGCTTCGGGTCGTGCAAATCAAAGTAGCATTTCAGGATAGGATTTTTCGGGTTAGGCCTACAGATGACAATTACGCACTCGCTTTTCATTGATATTTTACATTTGATTTTCGTTATATTAGTCTAATCCTGTTAAGAATTTCGTAATTTGCGCTAATTAAAGTCAACAAAACGGGTACTTTATTTGTCAAATTCGATTACAATTCAGACATAGGCTACTTTAGTTCACCGAAACAAGGTCAAGAAAGTGTATCAGTCAATTATCCATAATTAGCCCAATTCTGGTTATATGCACCAAAGGGAAGTGAATTTGATAAAATTATATATGTTGTGCCATGTACTGTAAAATATACAGTTTATCCCACTGTTTACAATTGGTGGCACTTGCCTGTCATTCGAGCATATTGCTATTAGGCTACCTTCAACGGAAATAAAATAGATCCGTTTGGAAACCTGTAGAGCTTTCTGTTTTTGCATAGACTATCTACGTGTATTAGGCCTACATGTATACTAAAATAGAAAACTATTGTCACAAACTCTTATCATTTTTCAGTGGAATAAGCAGAGTGTTGGGACAAGGTAGGATACAAATGTACATTTACGTAGGCCTTCCCATTGTTGCTTTTGATTTTGAACATAGGCTAGACGAAAAAAAATACAGTGCATTTGTCTGACAAAATGTTGGACAAAAACACATTTTCTCCTTGAGAATAGTGAAACTGTTGAATGGCTTT